>NW_028145444.1:4440000-4515000 GCF_977016875.1 Pavona decussata | reverse complement strand
GTCTGTGATCGTGATCGCAGGATCGCAGACGATCGCAGAAGTATGTTTCTATATGATTGCAGACGATCGCAGGAGATAGAACTCGGTTCTATCTTCTGCGATTCGGTCTGCGATCCAGCGTGATCGCAGGATCGCAGACGATCGCAGAAGTGTTTTCATATGATCGCAGACGATCACAGACCTTATTGCGATCTGCGATCTGCGATCAGCGATCATATGGAAACCAGCCTTTAGGGTCTACGTAGGTTCGACGTTTGCTACCACGCTGGAATTAAGTCGACTCTTTGTTGAACCTATTTTTAATAAATCCGACGCGACTTACATTCGACGTTTGCCATAGGCCTTATTGTCCAATAATGGTACTGTAAAGGCTTATAAGGTAGTTCTATCATTTTCAAGCAAGTCTTCAGCCTAGATAAAATCGTAATTGCGTGAGTACTGCGACCATTCTATTGAGTTGTGTTTTCTGTGTTGGTATTTATCAGTTAAGCTGAACCTACAACAATGTGATCGAAAATTCGCTTCTATGACGACTGAAATCCTAAAGTGTAACAGTAAGAGTATTCAAACAAAAGTTGCACCCTTTTTAAGTATTTAAAAAATGCGCTGTCACTTTGGTCGTAATCAAATAAATAAATAAATAAATATACATTTTTTAATTTAATTGGAGCTGGTAAATTTTTGAGAGTGGAAGGCTTTACTCCAAGCAAATTTGAATCAGTTAATTAAAAACAACTGACATATGAAAACAAGAGGACGTCGAAATACATAATCCTTTATTGTGAGTACTTTTGACAAACAGTAAATTAAAGTGAAAGTTTCATTCAACGAAAAATAATAATTCGAATAAATTAAGCAAGCGAATGCATTAAAAAGATTTCGTTGTCAGACTGCTGGTAAGAAAGGGAGATATCTTAAATGACATCTGTTTTGTTGTTTTTTTTTTACCTGAAAGTGATCTTTCAATAACTGAACAAATAAGAGTTTTACAGAAAAGTGTTTTTATCTTCTCTCTTTTCGCCTAATATGTGACAAATGTATTCTACACTTTGAATTCAAGTTGTTTGCGTGGGACCTGGGGCGTAGGTAATGCATCCTCAATATCTTCTCCCCGTTCCAGCATGCGCTCTAGTTCTATAAGTCGATTAACTCCATCACATAAACGCTGAACAGACTGCACCTAAGGAATAAACAAAAAGAGGTCTGAAGAAGCGTCTCTTGCAATCGTCTTCTATAACAATAAATTTGAATAGTTTGCTTTTGATAAATATCGATGTTGCAAAATATGGCAAATAAGGAGATATACTGCTTTCTATCATGTCTTGTTTTACCAATAAATTTTCCGAGTCTGATTGTTTTAAATTGATCACGTGACGTAAGTGTTTATCCTCGGAGAGACACTAGAGAGATTTAGCATCGCGTGTACGTGAAACGCGAACGGCAAAAATAGCCACGTGACCACGATTTTCCCGCCATTTTTCGCGTTTGCCGGAAATTCGCAAAATTAAAGCCAAAATCAAAAGATTCCTGACGCTATTTTACGAGAAACGTGAAACCAAATCTCTCTACTATCAGCCCATAGTGTCCATCAGGCGAAAATGCCGGGATGTATAGTGCTTGTCCGCGAAAAACCTCCCATTTATTCTTTTAATTCATACAAATAGGTATTTTGTATTGCATTTTTATCATTTACCTTGTTTAGTCGTCTTTTTCATTTTAACCTTCTGTCTCAGGACTATCGGTCAGATATTTTCCTTGGAAATTTGACGTTCTCAACTCTTGAGCCTCGCTTCTTGGGCTGATGTTTGTTTTAAGAATATCAAATGTCCGAGTGCAACTATCAGCCAATAGTCCCTTGACAGAAACACTCTATTATTTAAACAGTTTAACATCCACCGAACAGTATTGAGTATTGCATGCGAGAGGTTTGCAAGTACAAGACGCTAACCTAGTGCTTCTTAACTGGATTTGGGTCACAACGAGGTTAGGCTGGTTGTAAACGAGAGAGTCAGCCCTCGACAAGTTTTTTCATAATTTTGTCTTGTCGGTGGGAGAAAAAAATTACCGTGAACGAAGTCAGAAACTGGGCCATCGGTTTGTGAATTTTAACTTTCAATTGATGATAACAAATTGCTTTGATGTGGAAGGATAGACGTACCCTTGGTTTTTAACTATCCTGCCAAATCATGACCGTGCATGTGATTATGATTTAGTGGCCATTCAAGTTTGAAAAACTACTCGAGTCCGTACACAACAAAAAAATCGGCTGACATTACATTTGATGAACAACACCGAATTCTTAACGATGACTCTACCAGATTCAGATTTAGATGAATAAACGAATAAAGCAACATACTTCTGAAACACCAAGAGTTCGGGAACTTTGAATGAACATCATTCCGGAGAGGAGCTCTCCCTCGGAGAGGCCTGCAGAAAAAAATGAAGTCCAAAAAAATTGCAATAAGTTGAAAAAAAAAAAGATAGAGGAAGATTTCCATATAGAGAACCTATAAACTAACTGGTTACAGCCGAGTGCAGCCTCAAGGTTTGCCATGTACTCTTCCACATAAAATTGTGACTCTTCCATTGAATATAGCTGCCGCCGTTTTTGCAACCCAGGGTCCCTCTTGCGAAGTGGAAGGCCGTAGGAAAGATTTTAGCGCTTGATTCGAAGACGATCACAATGGTTTTCATCAGTGTGCCCTGAACTCATACGGCTAGGACTTCCATAGTTTAATCTTGTCTGCGCACTACCGCTTCAAATTGCACTCTGTTTAGACTGCAAGTAGTCTCTTCTGCTGATTTCTGTAGCGTAGCGCGCGAGATGGATCGACAGATGAAGTCGCGAGAAACGCGGGCGCGCGTACTTTTTCGCCCTCTCCCCAGTCCTTCCTCGTTCACTTTTCTAATTTACCGTCACTCTGCCGCGAACGTGATCTGGGGAAAAATAAGTTCGACTGCTCGCATTCTATCATCCGTTTCTTCACATTCATTTCTCAATTTTTCTTATTTGATGCTCTTACACTGGTCAACGGTTAGGGTTTGCTTTCCACGACCCTAAACTTACAGCAGAATTTAGCTATCGCAGGAAATCGTTTCCTTTACACCCGTTTTACGATTATTTTCTACCGGCTATCTGAAGTTCCAGCTATCTTGAGCAAATTTTTGTTTTCTTTGAGAAAACTCCAGGATATTGGTACATACCTGCCCTCAATCTCTCAAGTTTGTATGACGTGAGTATCCATCGAAGCCTGGGATCCTAAGAAAGATGTGCAAATATTATATTTTACGTTGCTGGAACTATGCTTGTGTCAAGGGATGGTTATATTTTTTTGACATTTTTTTGTTAGTTTTACTAGAGGTGCCCCTCTACTCTCCTCTCCCCTATTTAAATTGTATTTTTGAGCTGTGTGTTAGTCTATGTTTAGTTTAATACCTCCAACTTTTGTATTTTGGGCTTATGTAACAGTAAGAGTGGAGAGTATAAATAAAAAAAATAAATAAATAAAATAGATGGTTATGATATATTCAGGTAGGTCATCGTCTTTTGCCTCTTCTAAGAATTAAGATCTGAATACAAGCTGCAACACTCCGCACAACCAAGGTCCCCTGACCCAATTATTGCCCCTAATTTATCCAACCCGATTGAAGTCCATCATTGTATGTCTTGAGAAAGGATGTTTGTTCGTTATTCTGATTCAAATTCGCAACATTGCACGCAACGATTTAAAAATTGAGTGTCGGCAACTTTGCACCGCATGCAAGAACCCTTGGGTCGCTTGGAAGGTTCAACTGGTACATAGCACGCTACAAACGTTTACAATAACTAACTTTAAGTTTGGGCTTAAAACTTCAATTTGTGTTACTTCGAAACACTGTCTGTGGTGATCAGCTATACCATTGCCTAGTACCTTATGTCTCGCTAACTTCTTAAGGTAAAACAGCTTTATTTAAGAAAAAACGGACTGTTAGAGCACAAAAAGAAAACAAATGTCTGAGTTAGAGACGCTCGGTCATTTTTTTACACCACATTATGCAAGTAAACTCGTGCGCTAATTTCCATTTTTTTCTAACAATGTACGTCGGAAATGACAACCGAGTTATAATAATATTTATATAATCTTGAGCCAGCTTACCCAATCACAAAACGTGTTGTAAAGTCGTTATCTTATCAATCATTGTCGTTATACCTACCGAGGAAAGGTGATGCAGTTTAACACGTGCTCTGACGTCAAGCGCCGTACCTAGGTGGATTGGATCTGACACTATGTAACCAAGATGATCGTCCCACATAAATTCCTCCTCAGACCTCTTGAGCTCACGCTCAAACGCTGCAATTCCCCGGATTAACTTATCAAACACGCCTTGTACGTCCCCACCCTTACCGAAGCACCTGAACTGCAGGTGATCATCTTCATTGACGAAAACAACAAACGTATTGTCTTTATTGCGGAATATGCCACGTGACTCAGGCCAATCGCGAGCACGACCTGAGCACGTGATCAGAGGTGACGTGGGATGAGATGAAACGTTGATTGATCCGAGGCTTGGATCAGGAAATTCGGAAAGGCTTTTATATTCACCTTCAAATTCACCTGAAAAAAATGAATGAAGAAATACAATCAATCACTCAATCAATTCAGTCTGTCAATCAATCAATCAATCAATCAATCAATCAATCAATCAATCAATCAGACATTCAGTTTGTCAGTCAATCAATCAATCAGTCAGTCAGTCAATCAATCAATCAATCAATCAATCAATCAATCAATCAATCAGTCAATCAATCTTTCACAAATAAACCAAGTTTACAAAACGTGAAAGTAGCATGCACTGCCTTGTCTGTGAGGGGTTTATTGAAGGAATATCGCCTGGCAGGAGACTGTTAAAGCAGCCAATGAAATAGTTGCATGGAAAAAGTTCAAAAGATGTTTGTACATTGAAATAATTGTTAGTATACTAAATGTCTACAAGTATATACCACTCTATAAACGGAAATGAGTCTGGGATAAGTATCTTTACATCAACTTTGCCTTTTCTCCGTGTTTGGAAGCCGAACTATCTTTCGATAAATTAATCGGTTACGACTTACGATTTCTAACTTAAGTTACGTCTGCAGACAAAAGTTTCAGCAGTATCTGCAGTTTTTGTGGAACCTAAATGGAAACACTTTGTTGTGTCCCTCACCTTGTCGCCACTCACCTCCCAACCGCAGGAACACCATGCGTATAAGGCTTTCTAGGCTCCTTCTCTCGCCCCGGGAGCACCCGGCCGGTAAACTGTATCCCTGTATTGATCGCCGCGTGTGTAACCGAACAGACAACACGTAGTCTTTGTTCAGTTGACCGTCGACAATCTTACGGCTGTCCAAATCTCTAGAGTGGAAATCTTTTGGGCGGTGCCCGTGGTATTCTTGTATAATTTCATCAAACAGTGGAGCAAACACTTCGTACGACTCACTGTCTCCTGCTACTATCCCGGACGTCCGTTGACATGGTACCCCCGGGTGGTCCACGCCTACTTGAATGGCTTTGTCAAGGGTGAAACCGCTTGCGGTTGTCCGATACCTAATTTTTTGCAATAAAAAAAGGTTTTTTGTCACAGCAAGGCAATAAGTAATTCTTCCACAGAGGAAAGAAGCCCCCACGAAATAAATTGCAATGAAAAATGTCCTGATCAAACAAAATTGGTTGGTTGAAGTAAATTACGAATTAATAACTTAAGGACGGTGCCTACTAAAACAGAGGTATTTTGCCGTAGTTTGTGACTGTGCGGGTAACGCAGATCTTAGTTAGGGTTATTGGAATCCAAGAAGAGAATTGTGAGTAGCCACATATCTTTCAGCGATAATTGAGTAACAATTATCGTAAAAAGCTTTAAAATACGTGACGATGTATGGATTTTTTTCTAAAATTGAAGGTTTATTGTCTCTGAAAAATGCCTGGTTACCGCCACTTTTCTTTTTGATTTCACTGTAGCCGTAAGCTAAGCTAGCATAGCCAAAAGCTGCGCAAAATTATCTTTGGGTTAGTAGGCACCGTCCTGGAGAAATCGGAGCTTCTCGGATGATTCCGAGATGCGTGCAACTTATACGCAGTAGCAAAAGCTGGCACCGTCCTTAAGTTCTCCTAACACATTTTAATCAAAAATTATTAAGGACTGTGCCTACTTTTGTTACTGCGCATACATTGTACTCATCTCGAGGTACTCGGGTTTCCTATGGGTGGTGCCTACTTATACGGGGATATTTTTGCGCGGTTTAAAACTATGCGGAGAAAGCAGAACTTAGTAAGTGCTTTTGGTATCCAAAAAGAAAATTTGGGGTAATCATGCATTTTTCAGAGATAATAATGCTTCAATTTGGAAATAAAAGTTACACATTTACCCTTTTAGAATAATTGTTGCTTTTAAGCACGCATTTTTAGAGATAATTTTAATTATCTCTAAAAATGCGTGGTTACCCCCAATTTTCCGGCTTTTTGGATTCAAATAGCCCTTGCTAAGATATGCTTTTCCCGCATAGTCATAAACCACGCAAAAATACTTCTTTATTAGTAGGCACCGTAATTAAGACAGTTACAATTTTCTTAGAAGTACTCCTTGCTGTTTTGCTCGTCCTGATTTTGTGCTCAGTTCTGGACGTCTTCATTTCAAGTCATGAATTGTGTAAAAACAGTGGCGCTACTTTCAGAGGAATGCTATCCAAAGCGAAGGTTAGAGCCACGTTCAGACTGCAACAGATGATAAACAGTTTGTTCCAGGGAAACAGGAATAAAATAAATTATTGCACTTCAAGTCCATGTAGACATTATTACCTTAAGGACTCGTATAGTTCTGGAGTGAGATGATTTGCCATCAAGTTATTTTGAAGGCGCAGATCTGGGTAATTTCCTTGCGGAGGTGGTCTCTCGTAGCCATGATTTTCTCTGTGCCATGGTTTCATAAAACACATAACAAACACCTCCCTTGCCACATATGCTCCACAGCCGAGCGCTACCATCCCGAAAAAGCGACGATCGGGAAGCAAATCCATGGTTTTTCCGTTTCACGAGTTCATTTGAGTATTCTTCTTGAATATCGAATGTGCGCTCAATTTATTATTACGTGAGACAGTTCAATTAATGACGTCATGTTTCATGACCAATTAGCAGTTAGAAACGGATATGTGTCGCGCGCTTTACACTGAGGTTTATAAGAATATGGATTAAATAATCCTAAATTGTTTTTTTTTTTTCGCGAAACTTAATATTTCGGGAAAGAAAAGATACTTTTATTTCTGATACACTTTTTTTTATATAAGAACCTTTTTTTTTATAAGAACGTTGAGGCTGAAATTCACCCAGATGTTAAGAACGTACCCAACTTGATACAAAGAAATAACCACAAAAGCATTTTTGTTCATTTACATCAAGCTAAAAACACCTTAAAACTACGAAAGCCGAGGAGGGACTTCCGACTTTCGACTTCCGACGTCCGACGTCGGACTTCTGACTTCCGACTTCCGACTTCCGACTTTTTTTTTTTTAATTTTTTAAATTTTTTTTTTTTAATTTTTTATTCATTTATTTTTTTTGAAATAAACTATAGTGACGCAAAAAAAAACGGCAAAATGTTTCTGCGCGTTTTTTGTTTGTTTTGTAGTGCCGACATTCTTACGCTGAAACTGAATTCTGAGAGAGTTTTATCTATAAGGTTATGGGGGTAACCTCTGTTGCGTAGTCCCTGTTTGAATAGAGTGATGTTTTCTTCCAATTTTGTTTTTGAAGAGTTTGTTCTGAGAAGTCTTAAGGCTTCGCCTTTGATAAAGCCTTTCCTGACGCCTGGAGGAAGGCAGGAAGAAAATTGCGTGTACTGGAACGTTTCTGTCGGTTTGAAGTTCGTGCGCACGTCAAGTTTTGATTCTTTTTTTAATCTTTCGCCCTTGTATACACATGTGTCAAGGAAAGTGATTTCAATATCTGAAATTTCAGCCGTGAATTTTATGGTCGCATGATAGGTGTTGGCTAGCTCTATAAAAGTTTCGATTTCATTTTTGCTTACGTTCCACAGAGAGAAGACATCATCGATGTATCTCTTCCATGTAAGCGGTTTTGTAGCACTACGTAAGGCCAATTATTTCTGTTTCGATCTCTGCCATGAAAATATTGGCATAGGATACTGCCATCTTTGTACCCATTGCGGTCCTGTGTCTTTGGAGGTAGTTTTTTCCATTAAAGATTTAACATTAAATCCGTGAGCCCCAAAATTAAACATTGCACATTTTCAACGTCACGCAGGATTTCCGTCATATCCTGCACGTAATGCTTTTTGGGCGTTTTTTCGCTGTTCACACCCTTGTTGGAACGTGATTTGTACTACAATGATTAGGTATAAAATATGCTCCCTCACTGTCTTGTTCTAACTCCCTGACGAAGTCTGTGTTTTGTCAGACGAAACCGGTAGGAGATAATAAAGAAGTCGACAAGATCTGTTGCTGTGTGCTGCTCACTAGAGTTTATTTCAAAAAATAAATAAATAAAAAATAAATAAAATTAAATTAAAAATTAAAAAATTAAAGTTAAAAATAGTTGGAAGTCGGAAGCCGGAAGTCGGAAGTCAAAAGTCGGAAGTCCGAAGTCCGAAGTCGGAAGTCGGAAGTCAGAACTCGGAAGGCGGAAGTCGGAAGTCCTTCCTCGGCTTTCGTAAAAAACAGCTAAAAACACCTTCGCATTGGCAAAGGAATTTGACACGACACAGCGCACAATGATCTTTTAGTTGGGTTTCCTGGTTACGTTCATATCGGTTTTCTGCAGGTTCAAAACAAAAAAAAGCTAAGAACATCCACTTTCGTTTCAGCCTCAGCCGGAATATTAGACGTTCTTATAAAGAAAGAGTGTACCTAGAGAGCCTAGCTCTACTAAGCAGGCTTCATTAGAGTAATCGCACTCTCAGATCGTGTCATGAAAAAGGTGATAAACGCGCCACAGATATTTCCACAAGGCAAATCGAAGGTCATTCATATGTCTCGTGCATACTTCGAGTCTAGTCATGCAGCCACTATTTTAATTTAGGTCTTCATCGGAGGGAACGCCATTTACAGGCCTGAAATTGCTGAAAATATAATGTGAGTTTTTGGTTTACACTGTCGGGGCCCGTGAAGATGTACCGCAAAACCAGGTGAGTTTTTCATTTTGTTTTGAACTAAACGTGAACGTTTGACCGGTTTTTGTTATCACTATTTCATGTTGTAATCACAAATTCATTTTATCGAAAAGTTAAACGCTAAAGGATTCTTTAAAAACATTTCAAAAACTCTAAAAAGCGGACGACGTTTCGGCGTTACTCTACGCCATTATCAAGTCAAAAAGGTAAAAGTTAAAGCAAGAATATATAAAGGCGTATATAAGGGTTTGTCTACGAGAATGCGCTATCCGAATACATTGGTCAATTCCACAATAAATAGGTTCATGCAAGAAACTGATAGAGCGCCGCACGCCGTGACTCCTTCAGAGCCATCTGTTTACATTAGATTACCTTTCAAAGATCAGCGATCAGCCGATCGCGTCTGCAATGAAATCAATTCTCTGGGATCTATGATTAATGTCAACATAAAACCCGTCTTCACTAGCAGGAAATTATCGCAAACTGTAAAGGAAAACAAGCCTCCGATCGTCAACACGCAATGCGTTGTATATTCATTCCAATGTGATTTGTGCGATGCAAATTATGTCGGCTTTACTGCCCGACACTTACACCAACGCATTAGTGAACACTGCTATTCTACTATCGGGAAACACCTTGAAACACAACATGGCAACAAAAGAGCATAGATCGATCACCTCTTTAAAGTCCTAAAGAAATGCAGAAGCAAGTTCGATTGCTTTATTCACGCCGAGATGCTGTTTATAAAGGATATCAAGCCTTCTCTCAACACCCAAAGTGACTCAATTCGCGCCAAACTTTTCACTTGACACTTTCGTTTCTTTTTCTATTAGTTCGTTTTTTTTTTTACTTTAAGTAATATACCCATAGGACACACAAATATTTTATTGTTTTACGTCTTTATATTTTCTTGTTTTAACTTTTACCCTTTTGACTTGATAATGACGTAGAGTAACGCCGAAACGTCGTCCGCTTTTTAGAGTTTTTAAAACGTTTTTAAAGAATCTTTTAGCGTTTAACTTTTCAATAAAATGTTTTTCCAACTCGCTCCAGTTACGTAAATCACAAATTCTCCTGATAAAATAATTCATTCCCAGGCAGAGATCAACAAGGCATCGTGTGTTTTATGTCCGAAAGAGAAAAGAATGAGAAATACTTGAAATGATTAAAGTTGTAGGGTCTGCCGGAAATTTGCATCGGCTATGACAACTTCTATACCGGTTCAATACAAGCAAATTTTTATCGGTCGGAACTCATTAAATATTCCCGTTTCAACGATCATGCAGGTCATGGTTACCAAATGTTAGATCAGGTAAATTCTCTTTTTTATTTTTTTCTTCTTGTTTGTTGAAAAATTATAAACAAATAGACCATTTCCGGCATTAGCGATATTTGGCTACGAGGTTTGGGGGAATAAAACAGAGGAAATTTCTATAATTCATCTCTGAACCTCAATGTAATTTAGTTTTATTCTCCCAAGCCTCGTAGGCAAGCTAAGCTAAGCTAGAAGTTTAGTATCGATCGTGACTTTGGCCTGGCTCCTCGCGTGACCGTTTAGGCGCTACAAAAGATTCTCGGTTCTGTCCTCCTCGGCAAATTATGACGCCTGGTTACTAAGCGGGAAATAAGGTTACAACCTGGTTACAACATCATGGCTGCGAGTTTAAGAAGAAGACAGGTGACTCACGAAAGGAATGGAGGTGCTTTGGGCTTCGTAAATATATTGCACAATTCACTGCAAGTGTAGAACGATATGAACATGATATTTGTCGTTTGTAGGGGTCAATTTCTTGGACAAGAAGGAAGCAATGGGGCGAGCTCGAGCCGTAGAACTTCGTCAGCGGGCCGAGGTGCGTGAGCTGATAGTTTGTTTTCGTGTAATAAGCTTAAAGTTTAAATAGTTTCCTATTGTGTGAAACAATCGGGAAAATAGCGATTATTTTACTTGTCCACCTTTAACTGCTAGGGGGCAAGGCTTCGCGGAAATTAAATCGTTGTTCTTTGTAAGATTTTGACGCCATTGTGTTCATGCATTATTGTAGACTTTTTTAATTTTTTCATTTTAGATAGAGACTCAACCTTATAAGCTTAAATATTTCTTTATATTCTCAGCAACTAAGGGCAGAGCTAGTCGATCAGATAGATGGCCAGTTAAACGAATTGTTAGACGATGTTTTGCATGATGTGGATTTTACAGAGCCGATCACAGATCAGTCGTATAACCACAGGTAAGCTTTTAAGTGGATGATGTTTTCGTTGGAGTGCACGTGATTGTAATTTACACACATACGGTTTCAAAACGGAATGCTTGAACTGATCAGAATCGTCGAAGATCATTTCCTAGGGAATCAATTTACAAAGAATCAATGCACATAATTGCAAGATTCAACTCATATTTCGAGAGCTTTGGAAATTCTGTGGCGTGCGTCTTAATTATACGTAGTAGAGTGAATATTTCTACGTCACATCTGTTCCGATCCGTAACTTGATATTTTATTTTGTCAAATGAACCACGAGTTCGTTAAAAAAAAAAAAATTCTTGCTGGTCGCTTTTTGAAAACAACTTTTTCACTTCTCATTTCTTATTAAAATTGTTATAAGAACGTAAGTCTATGTTACCCAGCATTTATAAATTCCACCTGTCAAATCTGATTGCTAATTTGATTTAATGAATTGGAAGCCCTTGTTTGGACTCTGAGTATCAGCAAGGGTGATCTCAGAAATGTGATACATGGAACAAATTTAATTGCATGTTTTAATGATTAACATTTTAGCAAATTGGCAAATTTGGCAAATTTTTGGGGGCTTAAAAATTTTCAAACTTGTCAGTTAAACCTAGTTTAATGGCCTTAGCTCCCACGAGTCTCCTGTAGCTCAGTGGTAGAGCGTCCAAACCAGTAATCGGAAGGTCTTAGGTTCCACTCCTGATAGGAGCACTCAGATTTTTTTTTCGAGTATCCCTATGTCACTTACTGAATAATACATCATTCTCAGTTTGATTATTATTTCCCTTTGTCTTGGGTTATGGTAATGAATAATGCAGAAAGGAAAATAAAAATTAACCTAGTCAGAGAACATTGCTCTGTATTTTTTTCCTCTGGTTTGCACTTAGTTTTTAAGAAAAAAACAAGGCCAAAATGTAAAGTTGGTGTAGTTTCATGTTGTCCAGCAAAAGAAAAGAAAACAACAAAGGGGAACAAAAAAAAAAAAAGGAAAAAACCACACACACAGAGTAATATTCCTTGATTAAATTGAAGGCCATATTCAACGATTCAGGTAAAATTCAGTATGAAATCACTTCTGAAGGAAGTATTTCATCACAATACTTTCAGTAACTCAGTGGTCTAACAGAGCACTTGAGATGTGAGCAGAATGTCATGGTTTTGACTCCTTTCTTTGGCTCGCGGAAATGAACACAGTTAACGCATGACGTGCACATGACCAAGTATATTATTTATCACATTCCTCTTTCATTCACACACTCATTCAATGCAGAAGTCTTTGTTTATATGCAAATAATGTCAAGAGTTGTTTACAAACTTAGTGATCCATTTCTTTTACCAAGTAAACTTACACAAAGACAAATCACAGACGGTTTTATTAGAACACCATTCCTTCGCATGGGTCTTGATGATCTTGATTATTTGATTTGTAAGCTGTGTTGTTTTGCATGTTTACTTTTCACCTCAGTGCAAAATCTTATGCTTCATTTGTTGCAATTTGTTTTTTGTCAGGCTTGTTACAGAAGCATAATGTATTGCATGATTCATGACAATAGGACTCGAGATCATTCACCAAAAAAATTTGAAGAATCCCTGTTGACTTAGGTTTTTGGAATAGTATTAAGCACTAAGAGATGTTGTAATAAGTGCTATATAAGGTAAATGTATTGTAATTATTATTATTACTAACTCAAGAGCTGATTAGCCAATGATACATGACAAACTAAATATTAGGTTGCAAAACAACTTTGTTAATTGCCTTCTTGGCAAAGATTGTCTTGTAAATAAGGCCATTCTTGGATAGTCAGATATTGCTCTCTAAATACTAATAATTCTTCTAAATATTAGAAGGAGGGTGCATAAAGATCCCATGTGCAATATTTAGCTTGATGTTTTATTTTTTGTTTTTAATAACACAATTTGGTTATGTACATTGCCCAATATTTTTTTCCAGTCAGTACAAACCTGGCCAACGGCTCAGGGATTGAACACTGTCTAGGTATAAAAATAAATGCTGTGTAAAAGGTTTTAACTTACATTTCTCTTTCAATTGAAGGGCTGGGAGCATAACCGACTTATGTCGAATTTCAGCCCGTTTTTCGATGTACACTGTAGCTCGGATTTGTCTAAACTGTTGCATGTGAACTGCAATTCGATTGAAAACCATTGTCCAGTATTTTTTCACGCCGCTTTGTGTTTCGTATTAATGCCATTGAGAAATTTTACCATCTTGTAAAGATATATCGGTAACATTATAGACACTGGATGACCAAAAGGACAATGCACTGAGGATTAAATACTTGTATTCAATATACACTCGTTGTCTTTGAAACACGGCACACGAAAGCGGTGTTTTCCGCGGGAGCAACGAAAAGAATGCTGTCACGCTTTTATTTGATTCTGTTACAAACTACTACGTACGTGACAGGAATGTCCGAAATGTAAACAGTTACATTCTCCAAGAGAAAATGTGTCCATTTCCTGGCGTAAAATCCAGCTTTGTCCCGTTTGTCGACATATCACTCTTGATAACGCAAAATACTAGCATTCTACACGATTAACAGGAAGACATGTAGCCATTTCAACGATTAACAACGATTAACGGCAGTTCTATTAAAAGGTAAAGACTATCTATTATTTTTAAGAGCAGTCGGTGTTAACCGTTGAAAATCTATGTTAATCGTACTTTTATTGAATCATTGCCTTGAAATTGTCAAGTTAATCGTTGCATACCGAATTTCAAGCCTGGCAAACCACAACTAAGGCTTGCAAAACACCTTGCACATGGCGGGATTTGTCTCTGATGCTCCCGCGGGATTTGATAATCGAATTGAAAAATTCGCCACGGCACAGTCATCACTACCAAGGAGGGATTCTTTGAACAACATTTCCACCAGTTCCTGTGAACTGCATTCGTCAATTTCATAACTTTTCAAAAGATCCATAGATGTCGTGCGTTTACAAACTTCACCAAACAAAAGCGAAACCAGCTAGCCAGTACGATACGCAAGTCGTTTATCCCGACTGCGTTGATCTATTTTGGGCTTGTTACAACCCGCAAAAGCAAACCATGATATCATCTCAAACGTTACTTATAGAAACAACAACTGGTGCGGCTAAACACGGCTCGTGGACAGTGGAAACTTTTAGCCTACCGATAATTTGGAAAACGAGTCTGCCGTGGACAAAACCTATAAAAAAATTTGCCTTCCAAGCGCGTTCACTTGTAGACAAGCAAACTACCAAATCCCCCTCCCCCTCCCCCTGACTCAGTGTTGTCTTTTGGGTCACGAACAGTTTCCTGGCAAGCATCACTTCCCACATCAACATTGCATAAGGGGGAGGGGGGGAGGGAGAAGTAACTGTGGTAGAATTATGAAGGGAGAAACAGTAAGTGAGTGGTTTTTTGGCTGTCTGTGTTCGCTTCTCATTGTATAGGGGGAGGGGGTGGGAGGGAGAAGTAAGCAAGTGGTTTTTGTTCTGTTCGCGTTTGGTTTTCTCAAGGAGTTTTGTCCTTGATTGTAAAACCGCGAAATGTTTTCCAAAGCAGGGAGAGCCCAAATTCGTACAAATCCGTGCGAAATCGAAAGCTGCGCTAAAATTCGACATAAGGCGGTTATGCTCTCAGACCTTCAATTGTTTGCTCACTGTTAAGCTGTGCAAAATGTTTCGCTCCCTCCCTCCCTTTGGAGGGGATGTCCTTGATAAACCCAGGGACGCCAATGGTTCGTTGTGCTTTGGTTAAGTCTGCTTAGTGACTTCCCCAAGCTAAGTTCTCTAGTACATGTATATTATTATATTGACCTGCCAAGAGGGTCGAACAGGGGGGGTTTCTTGCACAGTTCACGAACAGAAAAAATAGGAAATCACGGATCACGGAAATGAAAATTTCATTTTCAAGCTCTTCACAGGTCACGCAAAACCTTCAGGTCACGGATTACGAAGAATAATTTATTACATTCGCGTTTCACGGGAAATAAAATCAGCTAATCACGCATCACGAAAATACGCCTGTACGACCCTGTGCCAATACTATAGTCCAACCCAGCAGCACTGGTGAGATAGGTGAGGCACGAGAGGTCGTTTCTATTACTCTAGTTTTTGGGACCTGCCAATACTCTTCTCGGAGTGGCGCTGCTGGCCTAGCTGTGCTGCTGTTGCAGCGCGTTGTTGTGTTTTGTTGTTGTTGGCCTAGGTGCAGCTGGAAGTGCCAGAGAAGTGAGGCCTTAAAATGGTTACACGATAGAAGTCGCCTGTCACGCAATTGCCAAGCGGTGTTTCCCCCTTATTTACGCCATTATGTCTGGTTGTCATTGCTTTAGTTAATTCTATGTCTGGGTACAGTTCCACATAGCTCAAATCTTAAACTGAACAGTGACATTAACTAATTTGAAAACCAAAACCTAAGGCTTAAATCACAGCGGCAAAACACTGAAATGCCTGGGAGAAAGCAAACTGGGGTGTAGTAAATAAATTTATGTAGCTGTTCCTTAAGCTTTGCAATTTCAAATTAAATGGCTTTATATTTTTATTTCAGGGACAAATTGAATGGAAATAAAGTATTTGTTCCACGGCAGTCGGTACTGACGTAAGTATATTTTTTGCATATTTGTCAAAATGTCCAGTGGCACTATGATTGAGTTCAAGTGAGGCTATTCAATGCAAGAATTAAGTCTTGTGTAGCTTGTCCAAATGAGCATGGTAGAATGAATTGGGCATGTTAGTCATTTCCAGCTATTTATTTGACACATTTTCAGAAAAAGAAAACAAACATTTTCACATTCCTCAATGTTTATGTGCTTAATAAGTACCATTTTGTCTGTACATCAGCCATTTTTGAATATAGACCTACGTGTAGTTGTTCAAAAGCTGATTAGTTCTAGTCCAGGGTTAAAAGTTAAAAAATAAAAAGAAAAAATAATAATAAAAAAAAAGATTTTGAAAATGTTTTTAATTTCAATATTTGTTAATTTTCAGCTGAAGGTAAAAAAGTCTAAAAAACAAAAATTGGAAAACAAATTATTGATCTTAAGATAAACTGGAATCAAATTTTACACTAACCCTTGGTTAGCTTAATCATGCTTTGAAACATCCGTTGTCCATGATTTCTTGCTTGGTATACTGCATAATTTCTCATTGCAAGGTGATTTTCTCTCTTTTAGGGAGCTCCTTGAAGTTAACCATATCAAGACAATTTACAATATCTTTGTAGCCTTGCTCATACTGTTCATCATCAATACTGTAGTCTATGACTACATTGATTCAGGAAGGTAAGCTCTCCCTGATTTGCATTATTTTCTACTATTTTTAAAAGTTGTAGGGGCATTGATATCACTGGGACAGTGTGGTTTGGAACTCAAAAGGTCAGACCTGGAGTACTTTCCACTGTGCCAAAATTTCATCTTGAAAATTATTCCAGAAAATCCATTTTCTAGAAAAAGTAGATGGCACTTCCATATATTGTACATGTATATGTATGGACATCTCTTTATAATTTATGGTCACTTCTTCATATTTTTCAGTGTTAGGACGTTCTTAACCCCAGAGCTCTTCAGAAACATGCACATCAGCATTTTGTGAAAAATACCGCCAGTATGTGTTTGGATTAACATGTTGTTAACAATAACCGGTCAAATAAACTCAATTTTGAAAGTGATTTATGGGGTAAATTGAGTGAATAGTAGCTCTTTCGTGGACATGGTGACCTATCCTTTTGATTACATTTCTCAAAATAATACATAGTAGTGAACTATCACAGAAAGTTTGCGAAAATTTTCACGACAACTTTAATCATGGGAATCACCGTAATAGTAAAGCTCCCTCTCCACCCCTCCTCCCCAAACTCTGAAAATATATAAGCCATCCAAAAATAAGTCTGAGAGGTAATTTTTAATATCAGTCTAAAGAATGTTTATAATATAATTTTTATTTTCTCTGCAGTCTTGTGCTGGATCTATCAATTTTAAGATGGGCCTTTGGGAAACCTTCCACTGTTGTCAGTATCTGGCTTGTAATGAAGGCTATGGCTATGTCAGCATTTCCTCTTTTCCTGGGGTGGCACGCAAACAGGCATTCATGGCTGCGGGTACCCGACGTTGTCTGGCTTCTTTTGTATATTACCTTCCAGGTTGTTTTTGTGGTATTTCCTGTCCAGGAAGTTTGTCAACACAACTTACCTCCAGCATCTTCTATCATCATTATGTCGGAACAGGTATTAACAATAATGCACATCATAATCAGCTCTCTTGGTTTGTCCACAAGGGTGATGCACATGGACCAAATCTCCTAATATCTTTCATATTGCACGCCATTCCCCCCCCCCCCCCCCTCCCACTCATATAAACACGAATTTTGAAATATATTGGCTGGAGCGGGAGTTACATTTATCTAATATAGACAAACCTCTCCAAATCCAAGATTCTTTCTTGTGTGCATTAAGTCTGCAATGGCATCCAATTTTTAGCTTTTTTTTTTCTTGGTGAGGAAAACATTTTCACTAATGCTACAAACATGGTTGCTTGAACAAAATATGCTGTATTATTTTCAACGTGGATAGCATTTTAATGCTATCAATACTTAAAAGTATTGAAAGAGTTCAAGGAGTATTTTCAGTGAGTATTTCATTTAATTAGTGCACTGTACACTGTGTTATCCTTGTGGTTCAGAAAAAGTAATCTGCTATTAAACATTAACCAAGGTATTCATCTTACTCGTGCTTTAAATAACTAGGCCCAGACAACTAATAAAATTTATTTTGAGAGCTCAAGAGAGAGAGACCTGAGTCAGAACTTATTGGAGACAGGTGTTTTTGAGAACACAGTGCTTGTTTTCTTGTTGGACATAAGTGATAACAGGAACTATGCTGTATTGTAAGAATACAGTAGAGGTTGGCAAATAGCAACACCTATAAAGTAAATCTCAGTAGATGGCCAAGTTCTACAACACTATTGAAATATCAAAAGCTAATTTATGGATGTAACAAATAACCAGATAAATTGTGTAAGTCTCATTCTTTGCTACAGTAGCTTTGGCATTTAATCCTTTTTTTAGATTCGTTTGATGCTCAAAATTCATGCCTTTGTAAGAGAAAATGCTCCTAAGGTCCTGTCTTTCCCAGACTCCAAAGGTAAGAAAACCTAAAAAAGAACTGTTAAAAGCCCTATTGCTTTGTGCTCAACATCTTGTAACCTAGACAAAAATTAATATACTACTTAGAAAAAGGTGATTTACATCCTTTACTGTAGGTTGGTTAGTCCAAGAATTACCAGGCACTGGATTGTGGGATAATTATGTAAATTCTGTATTATTGGGAAACTCCACTACTCTTACAACAAATTGATGTTAGGTAAAATGTTGGAAACAGTGTCTAAATTTGAAAGCTTAGTTTAAAGGTGCAGATAATCTGCAAAGATTCGCACTAAGTGATCCGCAACAATCAGCAAAGCGACACAAATGCAAATGTGAGAAATGCTGACCCCCCCCCCCCCCCTACAATCACCCCACGGGCCAGGGTCCCGCCACAGGTCATGCACACCAATGGGAAAGGCCGCTGACTGCGTTGACTTGAGGTTAACTTTGCCTAAATAATTTATTTAACCACATAAAAAATTGGATATGATTATTGTCCATTTTCACATTTAAGTTCAATTCAATTCAATTCAATTCAATTCAATTTATTTGCCATTAACAAAAAAATACAACATAAATACATTATAGACGACACACAATATTCTTACTATTACAATATTCATACTTGACTATTTACAATATTAAATGTGTTAAAGGCTAGGAAGCCTATATAGAAGCCGGGGGCTTATTAACTATAGGCTTCCTAGAACTATTGGATAAACCATAGAAGTTAAGGGTACTGATTGAAATTTCCAATTAATTTTTTTTTTTTTTTAAAGAAGAAAAAAAAAAAAAAAAGGGAAAGGAAGAAAAAAAAGAAAAGGTAAAGAAAAGGTGTGTAGCTCAACAAAGAGTCAATTTAACTTAGATAGAAGGAATTTTTGCGGATGAAAGATTATATAGAAAAATAGATTCTTGCAGAAGTTTGTTTGTGCACTGTAGAATAAAAATTTGGCAACCAAATTTTGTCATGGAATCAAAAATGGGGGATAATAAAATCCAATTTTCAGAACACTAAAATGCTTCTTTCTATTCTCATTAAGAGCTGACCTCCTCTCCACCAACTGAATCTGATCAAGCCAATCAGGGTGCAGATGACGACACCAACAATGACGATAAGGAGGGAGAAACTACCCACCCCCTCCCTGAGTTTGGACAGTACTTATATTTCCTGTTTTGCCCAACTCTTATCTACAGAGATCATTATCCAATGTAAGTAAACTGTATGAGAATCTGCCGGTTTTATGTAATATATCAAAGACAGTGAAGAGTGTTAAGTCATCTGATTTCCAAACAACAAGAAATGGGTTGAAAAAACAAGGTGTAGCTGAGGCTTTTTAAATAAAATAATACCAGTAAATCACTTTATTTAAGTTTCAATGTATTTAGCGTGGAACACTAATTGGCGAAACTTTTCAAATCGAATTGGAATTTAGAAGTGTTGGCTTTTGAGGAGAGGGGAAAACCGGAGTACCAGGGGTAAAAACCTCTCAGAGCGGAGACAAGAATCAACAACAAACTCAACCCACATATGATGCCAACTTTGCCAAGTCCGGGAATCGAACCCCAGGCCACATTGGTGGGAGGCGAGTGCTCTCACCAATGCACCATCCCTGCTCTCCTAAACTTTGAGTTGTTTAAAAAAAGAATGAAACGCTCATTCACGTGTTTGATTTCGCTTCTCAAACCATTAATAATTCTTGGAGGAATTCAAAGCAAGAGTTCACCAGATTTTATGATAATCAAGATTACAATGTTCCAAACCTTCAGTGGTGGTGATTTCCTTCATTTTCTCTTCATGAATTATTAATGAGTTTGGAAATTAGAAATGAAACAGTCAACTTCAGCCTAACTGATTCCGATGCTAATACACTGTTCCGTTGACACAGGGCCTTTTGGCTGATGATGACATTAGTAATCAGTAAAGACTACATGTGGAGTAATGAATTATTAATGAGTTTTTGAATGGTTGTGAAAAGAGCTTATGGATGATGTTTATGGTATTTCAGGACACCGTGCATTAGATGGAATTATGTGGTATCCAATGCCTTTCAAACGCTGCTCTGTATCTTCTACACATACTATGTATTTGCTCGCTTCTGTGTACCTGTTTTCAGAAATATTGTAAAGGGACATTGGAGTTTCAAGTGAGTTTATTTCTTTGCACAATTAAGTCATTTTTAGCTTGTTTGTTGTAATGATGATAACTTTTAAACAACTACTTGTCAAAATGATCAATATTATTGCACTTTAAATCTTGACAATTTTACAAGAAAACAATAATATACAAAGAGACAAAAAAAAATAGGCCACTAAGAAAACAGTTGAAAAGCTTAATATACAATATAAAAAATAATGGCAGATCACATCACATACAAGAACATACTGACCAGTGTTTAAATTGAAAACGAATATACTATACTGTTGCCACACAATGACAGCTAAAATCCAATCACCTTGAAATTCACTGTGCAATCTCTGTAGATATGGTGGCGACCTGTACCATTTGCAATATCTTACATTGTTGGTCGAGAGGACAAAAGAACGAACAACAGAACAATGCTCCCAACCCTAAAAAACAATGCAGCTGCAGGTTATCAGGGCCCAGTGAAAATAGAGCTTTTGAAAGGTACAGGGCGACTGTAAATGTGTGGTCTCTCCTTTCGCATCTAAAGATGAGTGTTCAGCAGTCAGTCTGTGGTTGCGTTATTAGGTCTGTGGCGTCTCTTGTGTGAGGGTACACCAATCTTGGATTTGCATGCATGGCCACATACGGTGTGCATGTGTTCAAGAGTAGATGGAGGTAGAGAGGCATTAGCGTTTCGTCGAACAAGTCTTTACTGTGAATGTGACAACAGTAATGAGTAAAGAAACATCAGTAATTAAAAAACCATTGTTCGACTATGTGTATTTCTGAGTAAATCCACCAGGTTATGTTACTGACATGCAGCTTGGTAACACCACTAAGTAACTGGTAATCATTTTTCATTGCAGACATTTCACGCTGTCAGTATTCAGCTGCATGCTGCCAGGTACCATGGTCCTTGTGCTTGGTTTCTTTGCCATTCTTCACTCCTGGTTGAATGCCTTTGCAGAAATGTTACGCTTTGCTGACAGAATGTTCTACAAGGTGTGTGTGACTTATGTTATGCCAAGATAAACCAAGAGCTTTTACCAGACTCCCTACATCCAGTTTACCCTGGCACCCTGCACTCAATATAACTGCTGACTAGTGCTTCGAACTAAAATATATTTGAAGGAAATATGAGTAGCAAATCCGACATTCCTACCCAGAACTAGTTTGTGTTACTGGTACATCATTAGGATGGAATTTTTTGTGCAGAGTTAGTAGGAGGGGAAGAGTGAAGAAAGAAGGCAAATTCTCTCCCCCCCCCCCCCTCCCTTCGGATTCATCTCCACATTGCAGCTAACAGTTTATTCAGAGCAAGCTATAATGGCATTTATTAAAAACTGGATCATTGTATAATGCAATTCAAGGGATTTGATTGGCTGAGCGGCCATGGTATATGAGCAATTATACCATGGCCAAGAAATGGCGGCCATTAAATTGTCTGCTGGTTTTTCTCTCACAGCGAAATCAGTTAGATCTAGCAATATTTCTTGATTGTTTTTGATAAAACAATTATTCCACTTGCGCTTGTTGGATATGAGATGATTATAGCCAACTCGGCGCTACGCGCCTCGTTGGCTATCTATCATCTCATATCCAACGCGCGCTCGTGGAATAATTGTTAAGTAGACAAGCCTTCAACTCAGTGGATCCTTTGAGGGGTGGATCAAAGCCCTGTTTTTGTCTGTTATCAGGTTTTTTTTAATTGGTTGGTAGAATTTTCCCATGCGGAATTTCTGTGAGCATTACACGGAGCATGGATTCATTGTGCTTTTGTTTGTTTTACAGGATTGGTGGAACTCGAATTCTTATGCTGATTATTACCGCACATGGAATGTAGTGGTACATGACTGGCTACATACGTACATCTACAAGGACTTCTACAGGGTATGCATACACAATGATCGGCTGTCACAACCCTCTGCTTAGAGGTATTCTGGTCATCTTTCAGTCAGTCAGTCAGTCAGTCAGTCAGTCAGTCAGTCAGTCAGTCAGTCAATCAGTCAGTCGTACATGATGGATCAGAGAATTAACTCTGCAGTGTATGTTAAAGTGCTAAAGTGAACCCATGGATTTCCCACTGAGTGTTAGCCTTAGTAAGGAAATGGGAGGTCACACGAGACAAAGAAAAAATCTTTAACTTCGGCTCTAATCGGAGCCACGACCTCCGGATTTGATCGTCCGTAGCTCTACCGACTGAGCTACGAGGCGAGCCGGGCGCAAGTCATGGGTGATAATCAGTCATAATCAGTGGGTGATAGTCAGTTAGTCAGTCAGTCAGAGAGACAAACAGACAGACTGCAAAACAGTGGGGTTCTTCTCTCGAATTTTACAGAGGGAGACACCTAGCCTGCGTGCAGACGTCTCGTATTTCTTCCTACGTCGAAAAACGGTTTTCGACGTAGGAAGAAATACGAGACGTCTGCACGCAGGCTAGGAGACACCCAGCACCAAAAGTGCGAACACGCGTGTCGGTGAGCGACGGAAGCGTGGACTCTCGCGCGTGACCGCGGGCGTGTGACTCTATCCAGACTTTCTCTTTGAAGACCGCGTGGGTTAGTACGACTTACAACACAAAAAACACGAGCTGTTTTATGGCCTAGTCAGAGAGGCGGCCAGTTAGTCAGTCAGTTGATTTAGCTAATCGATCAAGTCCTTTCTTATGTTTTCTTTCTTCAGCTTTTCAAGAACCGCCAAGTGGCTACCATATCCGTGTTTGTTTTGTCCGCCATCGTTCATGAATACGTACTGATCATCTCATTCCGCTTTTTCTTCCCCTTGCTTCTTATCATGTTTGGTGCAATTGGATGTAAGTAATAGTAATAATACCTTTATTAGGGTAACAATTACCATTGTATCAAGGCATTAACACTTGAATACCACACTATTATTCGATCTGATTGGCAGGCAGTATTTTGGACTTACTGTGTACCTCTGTCATAAGCCACTTTGTGCAGCTGTCTCAGAAATTGCGAAGCCTCGGCCAAGTAGGCTTGATTTGATGGTTTGAAAATAAGAAAATACTTAGCAAGATGTAATGTTTATTTCACGAGCATGGAAGAATGAAAAAGTTTGTCCCCAACGTGGATCGAACACATGACATTCCGTACACACGTCGGATGCGAGCCAGGCTATGTACCTGGTGAGATCAGGAATGACGAAAATGTCTTCTGTGACGATAAAGAAAGAAAGCTGGCAATTTTTCACCGTCTTTCTTTTTCAACAAGCAACACTTATTTATTACAAAAAAAAAAAAAACGAGAAAAGAGCTACTTTTCGCTAACACGGTTCGTAAAGGTCCTAGAAAGTGTTTGAATTTTAGTCTAGCATTTTCCAGGAGTGGAAAGTCCTTGAAAATGGTAGGAGGCCCTGGAAAATCCTGGAAATCTGTAAACTCAAGTAATAAAGTTTTCTTGAAAGACATTGAGGAACAGTCAGATGGGGAGATCCAATAACTTAAAAATACTTAATGTGCATTATGGCCTGAAAAGTCCTGGAAATGATTCTGAAAAAGGGTACGAACCCTGCTTTTACTTATTAATATATATATTAATTTCGACTGTTTCAGTGTCATTTGCATTCCTAAAACCAAAGAAACATGGGCGCGTGTCTCAAGCGTGGAATGTTTTCATGTGGATCACTCTGATCGTGGGCAATGGATTGTTAATGTGTCTGTACAGCCAGGAATGGTTTGCTATACAGAACTGTCCAAGGAAAGGCGTAAGTATAACGCCAAGGAAAACGCCATGGTCTAATGTGGTTTAACTGTCCAAGAGCTACCGAGAAGCCTTGAGCTTATTTCTGTTCAAAGGCCTTTGCTTTGAGGGCTTGTTATTGTAGAGAATTTTATGTTTCAAGACTAGTAAGGTTTGACAATCAAACCAGCTTGAAATACTAACTCAACAGTTCTAACGTATGGGGAAGGGGGGGGGGGGGGGGTTACATTTTTTAGAGGGAGGGGCCCGGGAAATGGGCATGTTGGCTATATTCGGATTTTTACGGTTAATTCTTAGCGCATGTAGAAAAGTGCATACAAATCCTCAGAAAATCAATCACACAAAGATCTAGCCTGATTAGCAAGCGTTTCATTGGGGTTTTGTTTTCTTTGTCGATTTTTGACCGCACGGATATCTTCTCCCGTCTCAATTCCCGCGCGTGAAACGCTTGCTACGTTGGCTAACAACAATCAAGATGTGTTCATCCTTGCCCGTGCTTTTCAAAATGTTTGTATGTCATCGCGGTCTGCATGTATCACTTATGCTTGCGTCACTTGTGAAGGCTAGGGGCGCTCCCCGTTTAGCCAGAATTTCTGGTTCAACCGGTTGAAATTCAACTGGCACACGCAGATATAAGTTAACTCGAATCTTTGAAATTCGCGTTTGTTGGTTATAAAGTAGAAACGGAATTGTGATCGCTGCGTTGTGCTCATGTAACCATGCAACCGGTTGAGGAATGTTGTATTTTATATCCTTTTTTGTTTTTAGGAGGAGGGGGGGAGTGTTGAGTTGGTGCTTACAACACGACGACTTGGAATGAACAATCTGATCATTGTATGTGTCTATTTTTTTCTTTAACGAAGGATTCGTGGTTGGAGCAATTGACCCCTCGATCTTGGAGCCCAGACTGTCTCGGAATCCCCGCAGGCTTGGACAAGAACTGAAACATACGGAAGTTTAACGAGTGGAAAACGAGTCAGACTCCTCGACATATTAATAGACGTGAAATTTTACCCACAAAATATTCTTTAATACGAAACGAAATTGGTTAAATCAGCAATTAAAGCGATTTTTAAACTGGAAGCTGCATTTTAAATGCGTTACTTTGGTATTTTTTGTCGGGTAATGGATGGAACACTTACTAAAATTGTCGTACCTGCTGTAAGTTGATCGTGCTGGGAAAAGCCATACGTTATTAAAAAGATTCTCTTGTGAAAGGTTGTCAGATGTAATTTTTTCTTTGGCTCAGAAAAGGCGCCGGCTTACGCCAGCAAAAACATTTATTTTTAAACCTGTCAAAGTGCCAAAGTGCCGTTAGGGCGCGCTCCAGTTTCCTACAAAATAACTTATGGTGCGTCCGAGCCAAAATTCTTCCAAATTTAAAATGAAGTTTGTGAAATATACAATGTAAAAAATTCTCACAGAGAGTACCCAAAATAATCCTTATCACAGGGCAAGATCACCCTCTCTGATTAGCCAACTGCAGAATCACTCGAGTTTCGCCTGATTGGCTGAGTTCGCTGTTTCTGTGTTAAGTTGGCTTCTGTGAGTGCATTTTGAACAGAACTTTTATTCACACTTGAGCTTTCAACATCGGTAAAACAAGCAGTTGTGAATGCAGTTATAAACAAATTAAAGGCCTGTTGTTCAGCGGTTGGAGCATCCGACAATAGGCCATAGTTTGTGTTACGAAAATTAGTTGTCATTCATACACAAATAGAACTAGTTTTCACACGAAAAGCCTTGCACCAGCCTCGCTTTCGTAATGAGGTTCAATGCAACTCGGAAATTGCCTATTGAAGAACATGTACTTCTTTTCGGGCATTCTCGTCCCCAGACCCTGTGATGTTCGGTCTGCGCTCTGGTTCTAGCAGTTATTACAGCATCGCGTTCACGACAGATTCCCGGATGTGTTTCCTTAAAAGAATTGATAACCATGAGAGCAGTGACAAATAATTCTTACTTTTAAGCCAAACACGATACAAGTTATTTTCACGTAGATACGGGGAAAATATTGTAATGGAACCATGCTTTACGCAGCACCTCAAATGCTTTGAAGTGTCTTCGGGCTTCGTCTTCATTAGCGTGACTGCTGCCTTAAGGACGACTCACTAATGGCAAATAATAAAAGAACCACATAAATCTCAATCTTCATTTTATTTATATACTGGTTTATATCTTTTATTAGTTTCTGGTATAAATAAACCGCTTCAAATCCTCGGAAAACAATTTTTAGAGCGATCATTTTACTTTATTTTGTATGATAATATACTATATACTGGTGGATTTAACTCCCGACTCTATATGATTATATTAAAATTAACAGTTCACAACGTGTTTACTAGAGAAGTAGTTCACTGAGTTAAGTGAAGATTGCGCACGAGCAAAAAATGTATTGTCAATAAACCAGACAAAAATTATAAAACAGAAATAAAAAAATACAAGCAACCACACACTTCTTGCAGTGTTCCGATATTTTTTCCTTCGGCGCACTTCTTTCGATAGTTTTGCACACTATCTGAGCACCAGAAACAGCAACCTCGTTTCCGAGGTTTTTCATCCGAGAACGAGGTTGCTGAAACAGACAAATGATTCGCGTACAACTGTTTGTCGCGTTCCACACAACTTCCAGGAAAAATTACTCAGGCGGAAATAGTACAAAATAATTGCATCCGTCATTTAAATACAAACTTTGTTAATTACAGGATGTTGTGAATGATATTTACAACTATCCGCAAAATTATATTTCTTATTTCTGATATTGCAACATGACGTTGATATTTTATTCCCTGCATATATTTACACCTCTTGAAAATTGGAAAATCGTTTCGTTTACGCTCGCTCTTTGTATCGAGAAAGAAAAGTCGAGTTCAAGCCAAAGATGTACGAAAAACGGATTAGCAACTAATCAAAGTACCAATAAGGTAAAACAAAAGGTAAAAAAAGGTAATAATCATGATGTAGAAAACTGTATTCATGTCGTAAATTTTGTTAAGATAAAAACAGTGGCATGTGGCGGGACCTCAATCCAGGCGAGGGGTAGGGGGAGAGGGGTGGGTCGGTGGGGTGCGGGAAATAGGAAAGGGGGCGTCCTTAACTTTTGGTGGGGTGTTGACCTAAAACCTTACCCCCATTTCAAGACTATTTTTTATTCCTTAATTCAGACCCAGCCACTGCCTTTATCTGACCACCACTTATATCGCATATACGGATCACTGTCTATTCTAAGAAAACCAAAATTCCAATATGGCTCCAATAGAGTTTTCTCCAAATCTGATTTCTGTATAAATAGTTGCGCAATGTGATAGCGAAAAAGTTCATCCGGGTATTTCAGAGAACTCATCGGCAATTTTTTTTTTTAATTTGCTTTCATTAAGTTTCTACCTTGGACGCTATGAGTCTCTTTAACTTACCAATTTTGAATTGGTGAGTTGTAAATTCGAATTAGCGAAGTGCAAATTTTAGAGAATTTTGTGCTGAACTATAAAAACAAGTGTTACTGTCTCGGGAGTGAAGGCTTGATAGTTTCCCTCCGAAATGCGCTTCTCGGAGAGCAACGATCAGTTGATAACTCCTCGTGAGAAACACTAATTTTAAATCATTTAACAGAGAACATGCCTTTCAGCTCATGTAACGAGGCATCCTATCCACTCTACTTTTAAGCAAGGATAAAACGAGATAAAAAGTGAACAGATTTCAACCTTCTGTGTATGTTTGACAGCTCAATCCCATGCACTTGATCTGCGCAAATAAAAGCGCAAAAGGGTACAGAACATTTGAATCTGGCCACATGACAAAGACCAAACGCGAAATATAGTTTGCTTGATAAACTTCACCTACAATCCTTAGTTACCGACTTTTATCCAGTTTGAACTCGGGTCACAACTCGTTTCATCCCGGCTTTGTATTTGCAATGTTGCTGAAACGTTCTCAGCTTAAAGAGCCTTTCTTTGTTGGCGACAATTTTCTGTGTCGCTGTTTGCTCCGAAAAGCTCATCACTTCATTGTATTAAAGATATGACGCATGCTCCTCGTGAAAGGAGGCTAAAATAATTTTAGATTAGCACACAAGAAAATCGTGAGAGGGACTTCTGGCACCCGCCTGTGACGTCAGCAATTTACACGGACACTTTAGGAATGCCACGTGACGTATCCACGCAGCCATATTCATCGAGTAAGAAATCCACGCTCCGAGTATCGCTATCAGACATGTCGGCCAAAACCAAGTCACTTCCAATCGATGCAGTATCCAGACCGTCTTGGTCAGCGGTGCTATCCGTGGAACTCTCCAAGTGACTGTAGGGAATGGAAGGCGCGGCAGCTTGGCTGTTTGTTACAGTGATCTTTTCCACTCGTTCTGTAGGCTTCTTGACTAAAATTAAAGAAATCGTGTCAACAGTGTACTTGAGTGAACCCAGAAAAAATATAAAACAAGTGATAAATCTCGGCCGAATCTAAACCCTTGGCATCACACTCAAGTGTCTAAAATCTATAAATGTCCCTGGCTTATTGACGGTATGAATTTTTCTTTAGATTGCAAAATTGAATATTTCAAGAATAACAATTGTTTCCCAAGCATTTTGAATCTTTTTTTCAGTTAATGCGTCTTTTCGGGAACGATTTCCAGAGAAATGTCCAACATTCCATTCACACGTCGGACATTACAAAGAGAAATTCGAATGTTCATTTCATTCTTGGAAATACTGTTCACGCGTGACCTGGATTGACAGCAAAAATTAAACAGCCACAAATCAATAACTGGTTTAGCTAAAACATCAGCAGCAGTTCAGCCAGTCAATAACAATAAATCCGTCGAAGTTTCTTCGGCTTCCATATCCTTGATTTAACAAAAGGAACCTTCCCTCTTCAATTTCAACCACAAAATGGAGACAAGCACCGGTATGTTAATTAAGGAATGCTTCCCATATTTCACAGTTTTCTAATTTGGCAATCATAGTAAGATGAAGTATGACTGGCACGTGACAACAGTGAGGTACTTCTTTCAAACTAAAAAAAAAGTTTTAGATAAATGGCAAAGTACGAAAAAGAGAGAGAGGAAGAATGATTAGAGGGTGTTGGGTACAACTGCATCTTTATTGATGAGAAGTCTTCTAAAAAACGGGTCACTTTGAGTGCAAAAGGACAAAAGGCTGCCGTTTCTTAACCGTACTTTACCTGGATCGATATCACATCGCCAAATGTCGAGAGTTCTTCCCATCTCTGTTTGGCTGCGTGTTTTGCCTCCAAGCACCAACAGACAGGCAACAGGGCGAGCCAAACTCTTTCTCAAATCCGCGTTTACAGAAGAGTCCACGCTCAATACTTCATGGCTATGCACTCGACCTTTTAAGGCCATAGAAACTCCCTGGGAGGGAAGAGTCTGGGCTCTATTCCCCGAGGCAGCATTATAATGAGGCTCGAGTCGTGTCACGTGATGGCCCTGATTTGTGTGTAAAGAATCATCCGACAGTGTCATGCCTCTAGAGTTCTCGTACGCCTCACGAGTGTCCTCGTAAACGTCTGCGCTAAACATGGACACAGGACGGTTTTGACCACGTTTATCGTCGGGAAACTTTACTGATGAACTGAGAAACGGCGTTGTTGAAGCAACAGAACCCAATGACACTGCAGATCTATCCCACCGGGTGACGGGGTCACACCAGGAATCCCCTCTAGGGTCCTCTCGGGTGGTTGGCCTACTGTCTAATCTGTCATCTCGAAGGAAGCCAGACGGCATAGGGGTAAAAGGTGGGGCGGAATGAGAGGTAGATGGTCGAATGGATAAGAGAAAAGCTGACGAAGGAACTACCCCCAGGGAGAAACAGCTACGGACTGGCGGAGATATCCCGCCCCGAGGACGAACGGAGCTCCATGTACGACTCCCTGAAACACACAAAAAAGTATATATAATGTATAACTTTATGTTACCTCACACTGTCCCCAACAACAGAACACAGGAGATCGCTGATTTAAATACAAGGAATCAAAGGGGTTACATTAGCTCACCCAAATCAAACCGCCACATCGAGTTTAGCAAAGCACCATCAGTTGTTTCTCCCCCAAATATTAACATGCCATCTCCAATCTAAAGATGAAACAGAAACAGTATATCAAAACGTAACAAAATTTTAAAATACCTAAGTAAGGTGATAAAGGGGAGTTCACCGTGGTCAAACGTATAAAAATAAGAAAACTCCGTTTACGATAAGGTTTCAGTATACTTTGAGAGCTCGATGCTGGTAAGTATTTTGTGAGTCTGTGTGTTTACTAAATCATTTTACTGACGATATACTAAAAAGGTTTCAGGAGCCGTCAGGTCAGTGTCCCAGATAAATTTCAAAATCAGAGTCAATGAAGAACTTTGAGGGGTCAATAGCTTTGGTTCTCTTTAACTCTTCTTAAGCTTACCATTCATTTTCTTAGGTCAGAAAGCCAGGCTTGTCGGGTTTTTGACCTGATACCCCTCTCTTATCTGCAAGACTGCGTTTAGTAAATCGGTTTTCCGTATGTCAGCGCCGATCAGTCTCCGCATACTTCACTTTTAGGAATTTAATATTAACGTCAAGTATGTCGCCAAATTCAAACGTTTTTCATTCATAAGACTCCAACGTTTCAATCCACCGTACGGGAAAAAGATGGCACCGGGCTGCACATTTTATCTTGCGAACCTGACACAGCCAATAGGCACATAAGAAAAGTATATTTTTCGGCAATTCGTCTCTGCACTAACACCATTGTGTATTCTAGGTTTGAAGCTTATAGAACTTTTCTGTGCCTTTTTATGAGCGTTTTTAGGGTTTTCGTACGCTAAGGACTATGGGTAAATGTACCAGTCGCCATCTTTTTCGTTACGGTTTAAAATTGAAGGCTTGAAGGACTGTATTGCATTGGACTAAAAGGAAAAGTCGAAATAAAACAGTTTTCCGTTTTTTAGAATCTTATTTATAGGTATGAGAAGAGAATAAACAGCCTTTAGATCAAAACAAAACACACAAATAGAACGAAAATAGGCAAAGTTTACCTTTATAGCAGAATGTCCAAACAATGCAGGGGGGCCACCGCGACTCTTAATCCGCGACCACGAGTGAGCAACTTTATGAAAGAAAAAAATTCACAGGGTCAGTGTTATTGCTTGTGAAGACTCGTGAAACGGTAAATGTGGGGGCATAATGTCACATCCTGTGTCCAAGCCTTAAAGTAAAGAGACATGTTAAATCATAAGAAGTTCTTACCAAAGCTCCATCTCCACAGATCGTTCCTGGCCTGTAGACCTTCCAAGCCTCCGTACACCCACATACCACCCGCTCCAACGGCCGCTGAGTGACCGTACCGCGGGCTTGGTCCTTCTCCTTTCCACTTTATTCTCATCCATTTTGAAGTGTCTGTAAAAACAGTATACATTAGTGACGGACACGACTTCCGATAAGGCTACATATAATTTATAAAGTCTACATACAATTCACAAAACGAAAAGTACTCCGAGGCCGCGTCTTCACCTTCAGTTTTCGACTCTATAAGGTGAAGCCTTCCATCAACACGTAAATGATCGAAAAAAAGTGCTCCAAACAGTTCCCTGAGAACCCGAGTTTTTTTGAGTACTTTCTTAAAGCAATCATCAACCGAAGGTCTAGAAGAAACTGTCACAGAGTGCTTTCTGGTTCTTATGTTCCACAAACCCAGGCAATCACATACCTACAATGTATGTTTTTAGCTTGCTGCATTCATTTTGTTTTTGGGTCGAAAAGGTAAAGTTGGTTGATTTGATCTATACTGACTGATCAGCTACTAACAAAAATAGGTTGAGGACCGATTATAGACCCCTTTGCAGATTTTAGAAGGGCTGTATTCACGAAGGGACGAAAATGTTTGAAGTACTCGTACACAACGTTTGAGTTACTTTGTAAAGGTAAGCTTTTCCAATGGTAGATTAGATTTGTTACACAACTGCATAAGGTTTGCAGCAAATCAACTACAATACGGTTGAAAACGATGTTATAAAAAGCTATTGAAATGCCCTAAGAACATAGGCAGCTTTGGCGAAGTTTTGTGCACTATGTTTGCTGAGTTCGTGATCAACATTGTTCTTGCTGTGTCACATACCTAGTTCGTATTGCCAGAGCTCGTCGCTCGCACCTCTCATGTCAATATAGCCACCAAATACGAACATAGAACCCTCATGAAGTACAGCTGTGTGCGAACGACGCGTGCCTGGGCCCTAGAAAGACAACAAAGTAACGAGTATTAAACGAAGCAAATGACAATTGCAATGGACCATTTCTAGTGTAGACTACATGAATTCCCTTTCTAGATAGTCGAGGCCTGAAACATCATCGTGAGCTCGGTTTCCGTTCTTTGGCTACCCACATGATAGCTCGCCCGCTCAACTAGTTAGAAATGGAGTGCTGGCAGTACATTTCCAGTTTCCAGAGCTTTTTTTTATTGTTCAACATCAAAGAAAATGATGAACACGAAATGCTAAACTATTCCTTTTGTTTACGAAGCTTACCCAGGACTTGTCCGCTTGCTTTTTCCAGCTACGTTCACCTGTTGGGGGTAGGGTGGGGATAAATTAAAATAGGAAACAAAACATGGAGTAGAAATTATAGAAGTTGGAGAATACAGGACCAGTGAGGTACTCACGAAAATTAAAAGTCCATAATGGAGTCTCGTTTGTTGCAGTGAATTCTCCGCCGAAAATGTACATGTTACCCTGGTATGAATAAGAAATAAAGAACGCTTACACCAAGTGTTAGAACTGTCGTTTCATAAACAAAAACTCTTCCAGTTCTTTAACAAAGGTACGGCATTAGCATGCAGTAATCTCAGTCAAAATCAACGATATCAAAATCAAAGGGAAATACGGAAAGGACTTCGTTCTACATATATTTTATATCTTAAAATCGATATCTGAACTTAACCAGGGTGAAAAAGAAAAAATCATTTTAGAAATAGCTGCATGGTGAAAGTGTTATCAGAAGCTCTATCAGCTCGTTCCAGCTACCTTGTATGCGAGCGCTGTATGTTCCTGGAGGGACGATGGTCTGTAAGCCCCTTCTACAGTCACGTGATTCCACGTGTTCGTGGCTGCAACAAAAGGAGAGAAGATTGAGTTGGCGACACATGCAGCGCAGCAAAAACATTTCAAGCTACAATAAAAGGTATCAACATTAAACGAGTAACGGCCATTTCTAATGTGAAAGCCAATCAACGATACTTTTGTTTTCCTTGTTCAAAGCGTTTTCCCATTAATTTCAAGTGAAACTTAGGCGTTTTCCATTTAACAGAACTGACCGGTCAATACGTAAACGGAATTGACCAATTTGAAGGATAAAGTTTTTATCCTGGTAATTCGAATTTCTTCAAAATAGCGCGTACCATTTTCGGAGTGATTATTTTTCCAGCACCATCCCTTCAAAATGACGCACTCGATTTACAGACTGGTTTACACTGTACAACTTTGTCGCATGCGACAGGATTACGATAGGCCTACGACACGAATTGTTTCGTTTAAATCAAACCTACAAATCGCTTACGACTGTCGTATACGTCACAAAAAATGTCGTAGGATTTTAAAACATGTTTTAAAATCCTACGACAATCGTAGGTATAGGCAATGTTGAGTGACGAGAGTTGTGAACGATTTTTTGCATGAAGCAAGAAGCGCGCTCTAGAAATCGCATGCGACAGTCGTAAGAAAAAAGTTGTACCGTCTAAATCGGCCTTTAGAAAGTAGTCAAACCGTAGCCGTTGCAGAGTATCACGTCTTACCTATATCATATCTCCAAAAGTCTTTCAATGTACCTCGCGTACCTCGTCCTCCATACACGAAGACCCCTCCACCCCACACACATACCGAGTGTCTATTGCGGGCGCAGGGCATGCTTAGGCTGGCCGGGAAGACTGGACTCCATAAGTAATCCGCGTCTGCGTAACTACCGCTGAACCCAGGCTCTGAAGAATGAAAGATGGCAATTACACATCAGAACTCGAACACAACCGGGGAAAAGCGGATGAAAAAAAATGACAAAAACACGAGGAAACAGACACGCAAAATTCGCGCAAGTTGCATTGCCCAAAACAACAAAACTTACTGGTTTGTTGAAACAAGTTTCGCGATATTTTTTTTTAATTTGGCAAACATTTCTAGAATACAAGCAAATAAACTGCAGGTAACTCTTGAATACCTGGCCCCAACTATGAAACTGTCAAATGAAACTGCGACAAATGACTTCTAATGAGCAATTGGTGAGCGAGTTGTACACGAGTTGTTTGTAGGTGAACAGTTCCCGTTTTCTTGAACCTGTCGCGGAATAACTTCTTTGAGAATTAGAAAAGTTTTCAATTGAGTGTCGTAAAACCAAAAGCAGTCACTCTGATCAATCAAAACAGACGCAACCATCGCAGTGAACCAATATAATCAGAACTCGAAGCCGATACATGTAACCGGTGCCAAGTGCAAGAAATGTGCGCGAGCAAGTCATGATTTCCATTGGTTGAGAAAGTGGCGCGAGTTTTCTTAGCCATCACAGAACGTATTAAATCAAAAACAAACAAGAGCAAATTGCTTTCTACGACACTCAATTGACAACCGCTCTATTGCGATTCTTTTACCATTTGTAGTCTGTTCATTCTCAGCTCCACGTTGCAGACCATCCACCCATGTTTGACTTAACAGCTCTGTGTGTCTGTATAAACACAACACAGAAACTTTGGTTAGCTAAACTAAATCATGTAGCAAACATAATTCAACATAGTTTAAAGTACATAATTTCCAAGAGAAAGCCCAGAGCTTTAATATCATTCCTCAACATTAAAAACGGTCTCTCCCTCTTTTCGGCACAAACCGGCCAAAGTGTAAAACCAGACGCAACACCTTTCGTAGACAAGTGGTCAAAATCTATACCCATTCTAAATCTTAATGAAAAAAACCATACCCTTTGGGATAACTGAAACCTAGATTGCCATAGATCGTACAAGAAAGTCATCAAAGACGGTATACCCAGTTGGGATATGCAACCAATCAGTGCAATCAATAAACAGAATTGTGAGTCCTGTGACTCACCGGTTTCCTTGTTGAGTCGTTGCAGCAAAAGCAGGTGGCCTGGGGCTGTCATGAAGTCGATCATACTGCGAAAATATAAAGAAAGATGGCAAAACTGAATGGGACATTTTCACTCTGGCATCACTTGACTACAACTAGCGGAATTCTTCAGTATTTCGTTTTCTCATGCTAATTAGAGCTATTATCCTTTGCTCTCCGCTGGAATTAAAAAAAATTGAATTTGAAAAGGAAAACGAAATAAATTCCAGTAGTTGTACTCAAATGACGCCATCATGAAAATGGCCTATTTTAAGGCATTGCTAATGTCTCATGCAACTTGTCAGTCTCGCTTTCGAAGATGAAACGGAAACATAATTGGTTACTGACACAAATCGCCGTGACCCACAATATTGGGAGAGGTGTTACAAAGGTAACTTGTAAAGGAAACACGTGGAAAATTCGTTGCAGCCTTCCTTGCAATCGTGATTGAAAATATAAAGCTCGCTTACTTCCTTACAACAATTGCAGCAACGAAAGATAGAGTGCAAACCAGTCGGTATGTATTTTTTCCGTCTCTCCGTCGAGGAAGAAAGAAAGCGCAGTCTTCAAACACCTACATTTCCAAATTCGAATTTGATCTGAATTACTGTCAAGCACTTTATCATGAGCCTCTGGCTCGGGATATTGCGCAAGCACTCCCCGTGTTATTGACATTAAATAAATTACTTTACTTTTCACTTTTATTTTTGGAGCGAGCAGGGGCGGGGGGTGGGGGGGTGCAGGTTCCCGTTCGATAATTCAAGCTTCAGGCCCTTAGCGATTCGCGAGTTAGCGCTTTTAGCGATTCGGAATTCCTTCGTGAGTTCTAAGCGATACACGACTATTTTTCAGTTCACAATTCGTCACTTAATTCTTACAATGAAAACAAGTTTTCCAGTGTGCAGGAGACGTTGTAAATGTACATGGTCGCGCAACGTGTGAAACATTCCGTCTTCATCCATTTCTCTCGCTACTTACCTGAAACCCTTTGGTAAACTCCTTGTCTTTTATACTGGAATGCTGGAATACAGAGTCCAGAATGAGAGGGTGTCTTCTCATCCAGCTGACAAACTCTGCCTTGGTTAGTTTGCCATTCTAAGAAAAGATAGAAAAACATTGCGTGAGCCATCAGACAGACGGGGATGAAACATTTACGGGTAGATAGATAGTCAGGCAGTAATCGATTAGACAGACAGACAGACAGACAGTAATCCCTTGCACAGGCAGACAGTAACAGAGAACATTGTACAAACAGAAAGAGAGAATTAAATTTTCTCAAAACTTTCTCTGGCTAAAAATTGAAAATATACGAGCTTTTGACAACCGTCCTGTTGTCTGCAACGGATAAAATATGAAGAGAATATGAAATGAGGACAAATAAATACAAAAATGTACAATACAGGTGGCAAGTGTGAAAAACATTTTTTTAAGAAGAATAAGGCATTGATTAGGGAGTTGGCGAGAGTTATTGTCAGAGGTGAGTTATTGCCTCTTTTCTTAGAAAGAGAGAACATCTGAAAGAACAACGGACAGATAGACAGAGGGACCAATGGATGGACAGACGGACAGCCGTAGTGCATGCCATTTTATAGAGTGTTTTCACATGACGTGACGGCGGCCATGTTGGTGTCCCAAAACAAAGAAATGGCGGCCATGCTGGTGTCCCAAACTAAACCTCTGGGAATTGAACTCAATTTTTATGCAAATACTTTCTTTTGTTTCAGTAAACCAATATGGCCGGTAGTCACGTGAATGAAAACGCTCTATACCAGTTACGTACTGGTTGCTCGTAACTGCACCACACTTGTCATGTATGTCTTTGCTTTTCATTTACATTTGCGACCAAAGCGGGAACATTTTAGTGAACAAATCTGGGTCTTACTGGGGTCCAGGCTGAGTTACAGATGTGATCTCTAATACTGATCACTGTTGCTTGCTGTTGTTGTTGTTGTTGATTTTTTTCAACTTGTTCACTTTTATTCAGACCAGAAAAGATAAAAAAAAAAACCTAGCCTTTGTTTTTTCCCTTGCTTACATTTTATTTTAGGACCACGATACCGACGACCTCTCACAGACACTGGGAACCTGGCTTGTCTCATCTGATAGAAATTATCGACCCTGAACGCAATATGTACCGTTATAAATTTCAATTTCAATGAGGTAAACCCGCGGGAGCTGTTTTCAAATCTGAAATTTTCGTATTTCACAGCTGCTGCCGTTATTTCTCGTTTGAAAGCTAAAAACGTCATATTGTTCCTTTAGGTGTCTCTAGCTCCAAAACAGATGTGTGAGGAATGAAAGGTGTTTGTATGGCAACACTGCCCCTTTTTGTATCAGGTGTATACATCAATATACGAAAAATTTATTCCGAATCAACTGCAAGACGCCTGTTTTTAGGTTCGATCTCTATCCCTATTTCACTTTTCTTATCTTCTCCATTGTCCAAATATAATATCAGCAACGCACGGCTTTTAAAGAAAAAAAAAATGGAAATTCACACGTACAAAACGATATCCATGACTAAGAACTTTCGCAATTTCCTAAGATGATTTATGATCGCATACAAAATTAATAACAGCGATAGAAACTGCAATAAAGCTATTTTATAACCATGAATATACTGGACCAAAATTTAACAATTTCATATTAAGCAGTGGTTCAACTCGAAACGCAAATAAAAAAGGCAAATTTTATACCGTAATAAAATGAAAACAAACAGCACCTAGCAAAAGATCACGCTCCATAGAAGATTGCCGGATTGATTTCAAAGGTCACACTTTAAGATTTTATATCCACAACAAACAAGTTAGAGCCATTAAGTTTTACTCAAAATTTGGCTCTCAGACGAAAAGGATAGCCGGATGAAAAGTTTTGGCGGTAAAATTTTACAATGTTGCGGGCATAGATCAATCATAAATTATTAACCTAGCGAGAAGAGCAACGAATGTCGGCATCGAAAAAGACCTCGTTAATATAATAACTCACGTGTCAAATCTTAATGAGTAGAAATTTTGCGTCCTTCTTGCGACCTCCTCTACTTTTACCACAAACGAACACAAACTAGGTCTCAACGTTGCGTGAAATATTCGTAAACTTATACGTGCTTCGGAATATAGCGGATACCGAGCCGAATGAGGAAATGCTAATGATGTCATTCATTTGAATTTCTAATCATTCAGAAAGCTTCTCAGTTGATTCAGGTGCACAATATGTGGTTTCAGTGGCGGTTGAAAGTACAACACTGGTTTTATTGACACTGTTCGCTCCTGACAAAGCTGAGAGCCTTGACTGTTTTGTGTATTCCAATTAAAAAAAGAAATGACAAATATGAACGGAAATCAAGACGGCAAAATGACCTGTCATGGTATGAACAAACGCGTTGTAGCTGACAAGCATATCATTTTCTGGTTGCGGTAAATATTTTTTTTGAAATATTCTCCCCGCAAATCATTAAGCGTTTTTTACGATGTCAAAAAGGTAAGGACACTGCAATATTGAGAATGCGTGGATAGGTAAGCAAGCACGTAGTACAATCGTGTTGAATACTAATAAACTTCAGTCCCTTTGCTAAAAGTTAAAAACCAACTAAAAAAATCTTTAAAATAGTAGAACTTTATGCATGATTACAAACCAAAAATATGTACATGAAGATTAAGAAAGAGCTTAAGATAAAGTTAAAAATCACTCAGTTTGAAAAACGTACACAAGATTGCCCTGTTGTTGAAAGCTTTAAGAGTTAAAAAAGAAAACTGTTAACAAGGGGCAGATTACGTCATAAGTGTATTTCAGGAACAAGCCATTGTATTACTCAACCATATTACTTGGAATCTTTCTTGCCGCTTCTGTTGATCTTACAAGAAAACAACAAAGTGGCAAGCAGCTGGTACTATGCTTAACACTATATTGATATTCAGATTTCTCCGGTAACTTCCAATATTGAATACTTGAGTATTTTGCTTAGAGTATACACAATATAAGTGACATGACGTAAATAATTATCCACGTGGTTTCCGATTCGGTTGAATATATTGCATTGCGCTTCCTTACTGGAGGAAAAATATACGGAAATACGATTCTCTGTTTCCTATGATCTTTGTGTTTTGTAAACTTAGTTGCACACGTACTCAACAAGCAGGCGGACAAATGAAACTGAAACTAGTTGAATAAATATCTTGCATTCACTATTGTATTCTTAACTTAAGGATCTAATATGGTGTTTCCAATATTGATTATCATAAACTCAAACTAAAGTAACCACTCAAGCAAATCACAAAGGACGCAGACAATCCAATGAACCCGGCACTCAAAACTCGCGAGCGAGTTACAAGTACTGAAGTGGCTCGCACCAAGCGCAGGAAAACATGAGCGAGGGAGTTTTATGTAGCCGACACCAAGCGCGGGAAAATATGCGAGCGAGTTACAAGTAGCTCGCGCCAAGCGCGGGAAAACATGTGCGAGGGAGTCATATGTAGCCGGCACCAAGCGCGGGAAAGCATGTGCGAGCGAGTTAACAAATAGATTCCAAGTTGCCGTGCGTCTGTTCAGTAATAGATCACAGATGACGTCAAAATGTGGTAAGAACAAAAAAGTGGCACATGAGCCGCAGGCGAGTGTTCTTACCACATTTTGACGTCTTCTGTGATCTATTACTGAGCAGACGCACGGCAACTTGGATACTACAGTCAAACCTGTATTAAGCGGTCACCCTCGGGGAATGGCTAAGTGACTGCTTAATACAGGTTGACCGCTTAATACAGGTTGCACAGAATACATCACTTACTTGGTTAAGAAAGTTCGGCGGTAAAATGGTATGACAAAGGAGAGCATGGTATTGAAACAGACTAGTAAAACATTAACGCCACGATTGTGCAGCTCATTAGAAGCTCAATTGCCTGGCACGCTATTTGTTACCATATTTAAGTGGTTTCCTTTTACAAGGTGACCGTTTAAAACAGGTCAAGACAATAGAAACAGCTCGCTGGGACTTAGTATAGGGTGACCGCGACCGCTTTATAGAGGTGACCGTTTAATACAGGTCAGAATTACAGTAAATAAGGGAAGTAATTTTCGGGACTTTGACAACTGACCGCTTAATAGAGAGTGACCGCTTAATACGGTGCCGCTTAATACAGGTTCGACTGTATTTGTTTTATACAATGAACAGAAAGGAAACACGACAAACTTGCCTCGTAGTGCTTGACTGTTCGATTTGTTCCAGTTTAGGCATTTTCAGATAGACAAGAACACTTTAGCCTTGGTTTCTTCTTTTTCTTGTTTGTAAAGAGCTCCTGCTAAACTTTTCTCAAGGCCTTCACTTGCTCGACTCGAATTAATCTCGCAAACATTTTCAAAACCGCTGGCCATTTTGGACAAAACAAAGAAAACAATTTCCGGTGACGTCATCCGTGTGTCTGTGTTGTAATAGATCATGGGCAACGATCAATCACAGCGCGCGTAGTATTCAGTGCATTGTATAATTATAAGTAGCTCGCGCCAAGCGCGGGAAAACATGTGCAAGGGAGTCCTATGTGGCCGGAGAAAACATGTGCGAGGGAGTCAACACAACTTCTCATGTCTCGGCGCCAGGATTGGTTGGGAGAATGTCGCATTTTTTTCAACATATCACAGAGCGTAGAAAAAACTAAAGACAAAAACAAAGAGAAAAACTAACACAAACGTAATTACTTAATTTGTCACTAATTTAAGTGAAAATGCCCTGATCAGAGCAAACATTTTGGTTTTAAAATATAAATCAGTATAAAGGAAATCGAATTCTATGATCATTATTTGATGAGCGTTTTTCTTCGCTGATTTGATTTCATTGTGTTCTGAACATTTTCAAAATAACCTGATAAAAAACACGCCCTCCTATTAGTCCAAAGACTTATTCGTGAAACTCTATAGATCTTTTAGAAACCTGTACATTTTCTAAGGTTATTTTCTAAAAGACATACAAAACTACATTTCTCCATGTATTCACATGATAAAAACAAGCATTAGGAGAAAATTGAGAGAACTGGAAACAGCACTGAATTGACTCACAAACGGCTCGTCTTTCCGCAAAACTTTCTCGCTTTCCCAAACTCTTCGCATGTTTTCTTTTCCATTTTCTTTTAGGGATCTTCAGTTTATCTATAAGCAACGCCATTCTTTTCTATCTCTTCTCGTTTTGAGCTCTCTTCCAATTCTGTTTGTTTGTTTGTTTGTTTGCAGTGGTACAAAGCTTATGCGTGCCCTTGAGTTTTTCAGTTTTTCCTTTGTATCTACATGGCGGGTATTTCTGTTCATGACATCACTTTTTAAGTGACCCAGCAGTGACCAGCTGCATCAAATTTCCCCTTACAGTATCACTTGATCAAGCGTATGAAAGTCACGAGAAAAAAGGAAGTGATCACAAAAAACAACGTTTTGATGTTTAAACAAAATCTGCCAGCTGGTACCAAAAGAAATATATCGACAACAGTTAAGTCAACTATGCAGGATAGAAAACCGTAAGAACAGCACCGCTCTAGAGAATCCCAATTTTAATCAATCATTTGGTACAATTTAACCTTTTAATGACACGGCGTAAATCGTGGGTCCGTGGCGTATGGCTTTAAAACCGAGCAACACTTGAACAACTAGCTACGGGGACAAAAATATTGCCAGAAATCCCGCCCGATGTGGTAATAGATTTTGTACACGTTGCGTGCCTACAGTATTTTCTGTGTAGCACCGGCACCCAGTTCACTCACCGTACTCTCGTCGCATTGACTAAACGCATCCCTGATGAAGGTCTCTATAGCTAAGTCTATGTCTGACAACTTTGTAGAATCGGCTACAACTGAAACAGTAACACAACATAAGACAATTTTAAGATACAGTTTGAATGACAATTATTCACCAACTAAATAAATAAATAAATATCTACCACTGTTTACTGAAAAAACTCTTTGAGCCTATACATCGCGCAAAAGTCTTCAATCAAACACAAGGAAGAGTGTTTGATCCGATTTCTAACCACCAAGAAGTGGGTTTGAAAAAACGAGGTGCAGTCCAATTATTTTGACCAACTTCGAGGTGTTTGGAAATAGGATGAAACACTCTTTTGAGTATTACGTTCATGAATGAAAAAAGAAACCCAATTTTCTCAGACGCCCCGAACGTATGCGCAGTAGTCGGTACACTTTGTATCTCTGAAAAGCATGGTAATTGAAGTCTTTTCACTTCCTGATTTGAAGTCAAATACAGCAGTAAAAATAAATCCCAAAAGAGATTATTTTTCACCCAAAATGTTAACTTTTATTTTAGAGTAACTGAGGAATTCTTTAAACTATTGCTTATTGCGAGGTAAAATAAATCAACACTAACCTTGAGACTGGTTTTCTCTGACGTGAACAATTCTACAAAAGACAAAGTTCAAACCCAAATATGAGGTCAGTTAAATTAACCAGAATTTGACATGAATTTGAGCCCCAGCAGATAAGTTTGAGAGTGAACAGAATACAAGCAGTCTAGCCAACCGGCTACCACTGTACTGCCTGCATACCATACACTTCTTTGTCAAAAAAGTAATCCATAGACCTCTATGAAACTTGATATTCTTACAAACAATTCATTATAGTGAATTGACTCCTAAACTCGTTTTATAACTAACTACAACATGGTGCTATTTCCTCTGCTTCCTGTCATCCTGGGGTATGTGCTTTGTGTCTCTTCCACTCCTACCAACTAGGGCCCAGTTGTTCAAAGCCCGATTAACGAATAACCTAATCCTGGAACTTTGATTCGAGTTTATTTACTAATCAATGAAGACTCTTCAAAAACATTTCTTTTCCTCAGTTTTGACTTGGACTTTTCTTGACCGTTAACTTAAAATTAGCTTTTAAAAACAGTTTCAATAAGCGAGATGAAAACCTCGGTTTATTCTTAATCGGGGATTAGCGTTAATCAGCTTTCGAACAACTGGGCCCAGCCTGTGGGGGTACCTCTTTATAAGAGGCTAATGGGGATGTGCCACTGGATGGGGTCGCATTTTCACGACTGGATTGACTATAATTGGGTTGCATTTTCAATAGAGTTACTAGAATGGGGTCACACATTTTCGGATGTTTGGGGTAAGAAAATTCTATTACGTAGGGATTCAAAATGGTCTCGGCTAAAAAGGTCAGAAAGTTGATGTTTATTAAATGTAACAATCACCTCACATTACATTCCGTTCTTGAAACCACAACTTCAATAAACCAGTTACACAATAGCACAAAACCACCGGTCCAGAACAAAGTAGATGCATAAATAGAAAGTGACTTAGTTGGGATTGCGAAGATTACATTTTCCCAAAAGTGACTAAGATGGGGTCTATAACTGGCCACAAAATAGACTCGAATGGGGCAGGGGCTCTGAGAGGACAGCGGTACATACCCAGCAAAACTGAACCCAAGTACGCCCCGGGGGGCCCAGGTGTCAAACTATTTTTAACTGCAGTAATTGTGCTATGCCGCACACACTACAATAGACCTTCTTATGGCATGTACAACAGAAAATTGTGGTATGCTCCATTGTCACCTTTGAAGGTTTCAAGATTTCATTTAACCCATAACGTTGTGACAAGGTTTCAGGTTACATGTTGCATTGCAGTTAACACACTCCACGGGAAACTCATTTTTCTTTTTTTGAGTGAACTGAAAATACAACAGTTGCGGTTAACTGTAAAATAAAAGTCCCATCAAATGTTCAGCCCTGACAGCCTCGTGATTCTAAATGATATTTCTGCAGCTCCTGACTCTCATGATATTTGTGGCTTGCATATCAATTTTTTTTAACTTCAAAATACTCAGCATTTTAATTACCTCACTGCAGCAGACAGTAAAGACTTCAACATGATGGTGATTTCAGAAATGCTGACTCCATCACTCCCTAAAATATATTAAAATACACTGTAGCATCAGGGAGAGTGTACCATTAATTTTAAGACAAAGACTGATAAAAGCTCAACAAAATGTGGACACATTGTCGCTGAACTTCGACCTACCATCAAGGTTGAACTGTGACAGCAGAATCCAGAAAGAAAAATGAGGAGAAAAAGTAGTAAAACGTTAAATACAATTTTTAATTATTTTGTAAATAAACATTAAAATTTAAATATTATTTCAAATTAATGATCATAAATCTATTTCGAAGACTGATTACGTTTTGACAACCAAAAGTTCCCCCCACTATCTGAATAAAATGTCTGCTCCTTGGGGGGGGGGGGGGGGTTGAAAAGTGCAATTCTTGTATGCGGCTGCAAAGTGCCTGGCTGTGGTGTCTGTTTAGGAGAGGTGTCCACTTATAGAAGGCTTCTCTTTTGTGTGGCTGGGACCACAGTGGGTGGTTGCATATTAGGCTGCAGTACGTCAGAATTTTGATCACACTTTGAACATTTTAAGGAGAGTCCCTCCTTTTACTATTGGACAAATATTCTCTGCATTTTGGGATGGCCCTAGAAAATTTGGGTTACTTCATGAAGGTGCTTGCTAAAACAAAGACATTTTTTGCAGTTTATGACTATGCAGGAAAACCAGATCTCAGCAAGACTTATTGAAATCAAAAAGAAAATTGGGAGCTACTACACATTTCAGAGAAAATTACAGTCAGTTTCAATTTGGAAAAAAATGTCATACCTTGATTACAGTGTGTATTTTAAAGCCTAGACTATTGTTGTTAAATAAATTATCTCTGAAAGTGTGACTCACTGGCTTAACCTCTAATCTGTTTTTTGTATTCCAATAGCAGGGGTATAGAATGGTCTACAGAAAATGAGGAGTCTGAAAAAATATTTACCAAGTCTTGTATACTCGCAATTTAAAGTTAGCATCTTGGAATCTTGCTCACTAGAACTTAGACCATCAAAACCTCAAATTTTGAATATCTGAGTCTCAAAGTCTCACAAATTGTTGAGCAAGGAAAAAAAGGTTCTAGTTTATTTTTGTGAGTAGTGATGAACAACAAACACATGCATGAAGAATCACAACCTTCTTTTTTGGTGCCATCAACTCCAAAATTTTCCAGCACTAATAGAAGCTCTCAGAATCTCGGGCTCAGATTATGTTACTTTAGGTAAAGTCTAGGGTTTGAAAATTATGGAAACAATGAAGTCTCAGTCTCGGGTTTTAAAACAAGGGTCTTGCAGGCTTTCAAAATCTCAGATTTACCATTCTATACTCCTAATAGCATTTGCTAAGGCCTGCTTTTCCAGTAATGGCGATGCCATAAACTGCGCATAAATAGTTTTGTATTAGGAGACATCGTCCTTAAACACCACATATAATGAATTACCATGTCAAAGATGATCTGGCCTCTTTCTTCTGTTGATCCTCTCAGACACAAAGCAAGGCCACCTGTACAATAGCAAAGATGACACACAAAATATTCAAATTCAAATATCTACTGAAAGCTGCAATAATTTATTAATTTTAGCTTCGCTCTCACATGGCATTTCTAAAAATCGTTAATGATATGCTTACAATGGATATTTGTGCTGGGACTGAAATCTCTTCTTAGAAGGGAATTCATTTAATTACCATGTGGTGCATGAGAACTTCAAGGAAAACTGCAAGCATCAAAGACGGCAATTTTCAAGCCAGTGGAGGTGTCTGTATTTATCCTTTGCCATGCTGTTCAGGATCAAAGCCAAGTTGTCAAACACCAACAATAAATATTGGTGTTTGACAGAAGTTCTGTGGACCAGCTTTGAAATTTTTTCTAATTTCTTCAGAATTTCAACTGAACTTCTGGTCAGAAATTGTGAGGTAACCCAGGCTGTAAAGGAGTTAAACAAACTCCAAATGAGAAGATCACCATGCAACACCCTGTAGGATTGGAGTGCAGTTTTACCTTAAGCAGTGTTAATTGATTACTGCATCATGTGATGTTAACTTGCATGTTTGTATTATTTAGTTGTAACCAGGTCACTTTATTATTGTTTAAGGACGGCGCCTACTAATAGCAAAGTATTTTTGCGCAGTTAATCACTATGCGGGAAAAGTAGATCTTAGTAGCGGCTATTGAAATCCAAAAAGAAAATTGGGGGTAACCATTGATTTTTTAGAGATAATTAAGCAACAGTTATTCCAAAAAGCAGCAAAATACAAAGCAGTGTATGGCGCTTTTTTCCAAATTGAAGCTTTATTATCTCTGAAAAATGCACAGTTACCCCCAATTTTCTTTTTGGATACCAAAATGACTTGCTAAGTCCTGCTTTCTCCGCATAGTTTTAAAGCGCGCAAAAATATCCCTGTATTAGAAGGCACCACCAATAGGAAACCCGAGTATCTCGAGATGCGCAGAACGTTTGTAAGCGCAGTAACAATAGTAGGCACCATCCTTAAGATGTCAAATGAGATGACCTTCAGTTATAAAATAACAAAGCAGAGGACACAGTTTTGATACCTAGAAACTCATCACAGTCGATGTGGCCATTTCTGTCTTTATCAAAAGCTGCAAACAGTCTCTCTGCCAGAACCCCATCCAAGGGAAAGTAATGTAAGCTGCAAACAATTAACAGAGTAAATTAATCAGTTACCAGATGAGGATGTAACATGGTCAACTTTCACTTAGGGAGCTGTGAGACACCTACACCTGAACAAACTCTAAATATCCACCATTTCATGAATCAACTACTGCATTTAAACCTTTTAAAGTTGCCTGCAACAACGTGGCACATTCATTTTTCCGACAGGTATAATTCTTTTCCTGTGCAGCACTTATAAGGAAGAGCAGGAGGAGGAATCTTATTTTTTGGGAGATGATTATGATTGAAAAACCTTGAAAAAGGTTAATAAATATTAAATACCCTGATCCGGCACCCACTTTCTGTCAAACATGAAGTGGTATGGAAATGACCAAAACCTCTGTCTAATATGAATTAAAGAACCCCCCACGGAACGTTTTTTGTTTTACACCCCCCCTCCTCCTAGAAAGTTCCATTTTAGCCTCATACTTTGCTTCTAAAATTTTGACTTTTAAGACCCCTCTCCTCTTAGGAATTTCTAATGCCCTTCCATGGGTTGGGTATGGATTTGTTCTGTAACTGCACATTTCTGGACAAACTACAGTGGCCCAACAACAGTATCGATATAGTACTGGTGCTTACATGTATGGTATCAACTGTGAACAATAAGCCTAGGATATTTCAAAATTTCATTTTTATCAACAGAAAAAATACATATCTTTTATGGAATACACATATCTGGGGGCATAACCTAGCTCACAGGAAGGAACATGTACTGCATAGGGAAGGGGAACTGGGGGCAAAAAGACAAATGTTGGTATCAATAAAAATAGCTTACAGATTGATGTTTATTTAGATAATAATCTTTATCACAATTAAAAAATGTGTCACTTACAATGTTTTCCTGTCAATATACTTGTCCTGCGGAGAAAGGGCTGCTAATTTCTTGTAGACATTAACCATGTTTTGAACTTCGCTTTCTGAAACTAAATATACCGTATCATGTACAAAGTTAATGCATTGTTTATTAAATATAATAAGAGGGTTGTCCAATACATCTGAAATGAGTCAACTCATCTAAGAATGGACTCACCAGAAGTCATGTCATGAGAGACTTTAAAAAATACGCATTAGGTTGTTATTGCATGGCACTAGAAGTGTTGGCAAATTGAGAAACCCTCATTGTTATTCGTTAGACAAATGTTATTACAAGCTAGGTTTATGTTGTTGCCTTATAATTTCACGACCTGGCTGCCGGTGTGTCAAATCGTCTGGGCTTATAGACGAGTCAACTTAGGTCCGGTGTATTGGATATGGATGTTATTATTTAAAGGTTTAAAACGCAAAAAAACTAATACCAATAAATACAATTCATTAGATATTGTCATTGCAATTTCTTTTTTTTTTTTGCTCCTTCAATGTCAAATCAACAATTGTAGATGAAGTAAGGATCAAGGGATGTTTTCATTGCAATTTCCTTTTTTTGTTCCTTTAATGTCAAATCAGTTCCATAGTACATGTTGATGAAGTAAGGATCACTGAACTGTGTGAATTAGTCAGTAGTATGAGACATCTAGCCAAACAGTTTTCAAAAGGATATCATCTACATGTAAAGATTAACAGGTTACTTGTGATCTCAAAATATATTGTACATGTATGTGGTAATTCAGCTGTAACAACTCTTGTTTTTTGAGTAAATGTCAATAATTATAGGTTCCATTAATATATATATTTGTGGGTCTGTAACTTGAAGTATATAAAAGTTCAAAACCAATCATGTGAGTACTCCTTCGATAGAACATGACAGTGTATTCAAATGTTAAATTTTTCATGTCTTGTACACAGTCTTGAGTCACATGCTAATTATATTTATGGTGTTCACGAAAACTCCTGTTTGAGTAAGTTCTCAGAGGAATAATATAAAATTATAACATTATATAATGTCAATATTACAGGCTGTATGAAGCTGGAGTGAGAACATCATTAAGCCTGCAATGTGAAATTATGAACATATAGTACGTTTCCAGAGCATCACAAACTAACCTGTATTATAATAATTCTATTCCCACAGCCACTGCAGCATGTACTACAGAAATATTGTTTTAAGTGTGATCAAATATTTATCCTCATAATGAAGAAATATCCAAGTTTCTTTAAAAGCCAATTATTTTGTCCTGTACTATAAATAATTTCTGTCAGGGATTTCTCCTTGTGGCAAAAGGAGTTTCACAAAAATTGCCAATAAGCAAATTAGTCCAATTGGCCTATGGACCAAGCTGATCACACATGCAAGTCACAAGGATCACACAACAACATCTTTTCTGCATATGTATCTTCTACTGTACATCATATCTGTCCTCTGATCTATAGAGACGAGTAACTGGAACAGTTGTACTGCAGGATCCGAAATTAACTTTTTTTGACAGGCGCCAACTGGCGACTGAATATTTTTTTTCAGTCGCCATATGGAAAAATGTGGTTGCCAAAAAGTGTCAGTAACATTTTTCCTTCGCAGCGAAATACAAAGCAAACTTTTTGGTTGCCAATTTTTCTTTTAAGAATCAGAACGAAGAGAAAGCGTTTGGGGCCACAATGGCGATTAATTTTTTCTGCTAACGAATAAGATTAAATACAAACACGCTGATCGTAGCTGTGAAACATTGTGGTAGATTTATAACAACAGGAAAATCGGTTTTATACTTCAAAATCAGCAGAAAGGTAAAAAGTAAGTGACCAATAAATTGGCGGGCGCCTTTGAATTTTATTTTAAACGATTTGGCTGAAAATCAAAGTTATTGTTTGAATAATGATCGTGGCATGAAATAGTAAATCACCCGCTGGCGACCAGTTGTGAAATTCTGGTCGCCAGTGCAAAATTTTCACTCGCATTGGTGAACAGGAAAGCGCAATTTCGGACCCTGTACTGGTAACTGTGCCATGTCTTAATGCTAGTTCAGTCTGTACTAGAAAACAATCATGGCCTCATTCTTTGTTTGCAAGCATGATATGGCTTGATCTGAAGATAGGGGTCCACACATTTGCAAAGAAAAAAATGAGACCAATGCAACACTTGTTCCATTTACTGGCCATACAGTGTCATTAAAAGCCTCTGTAATAAGATTCTCATAATGTTGGCTTTCTCTGTATGTTATTCAGAGATTTGGTCCTGCTGTTAGTCTGACATTAAGGGGTTATCAAATGAGACTTGCCGATACACCAAGGGTTGGGTTTAAAAATGCGAGACTGACTCAGTATAGACTAAAACACCTCATATATTCACTGTAAATTAATACATGTAGCTAGCTAACAAGCTCATGTTTAATAAACAAGATTTTGAGGTCTACCCAGTCCTACAAAATTTGAGATTGATGTATAATGCCTGAACTTTAGCCTATTGATTTTCAAGGGACCATGCATTTCAGTAAACCCCTACTAAAATAATAGTAATATACAGCTAATAATAATCATTTATACAAACAGCAATAAAATAAAATCAATTATTAACTAAAGATTTAGTTATTTATACTTCCAACGCGTTGAGGTGTTTGATATTTTCCTCAAATTTTCACAACATAATTCGGCTTTAAATCAAAGGCACTGTTAATTAATTATGTGCTGAAAGCTTTAAATTTGCATGCAAGCACCTCAAATTAGTAAACGTTACAAAGCAAAAAAGTGTCAAAACATTGCCTAAGAGAGTGCATTGCAAGTTAATTATAACTTTGTGTTTATAGCTTTTGTTGGTATTATATTAGTTTACTCACATCTGTTTAATCGCTGGTTTAATGGACTGTTCCTGTACAAGTCCTTTGGCTGCGGTGCATGGACAACGGGGTTGTTTGCTTCCACAGTGTTTATTGTCGGTTGAACTTGTTTAGCAACGTCCTGTCCCATTGCTTAATACATGTATATATCATGCTTTTTGTGGAGTCATCGCGTTCTTTTGTCGATGCTTGTTTGTCATAAACGTGACTAAAATTGCAACTTCACTGTAGATATCACTGGAGCATTAAGAGCAGCCATCTTTCGCGTTGTCACTTCGGTGAGCTGACAAAACCAGTGAATTCACAGTCTTCCGTGCATAGCGAATGAATGAAGCTTCAAGTATCAGCTGAATTTTTCGTTTAACGGAAATATTAAAAGCACGTACAAGTTAAGGATCCTATAAGCTTAATCTAACCATACCACCACATATCAGCCGTGTCTAGCGTGATTCAAAAATGCCCCACACTGAATTTACACCAACTTAACCTTGTAGATCTGCCTTCTTACTGCTTGGACCCGACCACCTGTTTCACGCACAAAAAAAACTGAACTCCGTTGGCGGATTATGTTCGCCAGGAAACGGTCAAACAAAAACAGTGAGACGTGACTGCTGCTAAATGCGAGAAGCCCGGGTCCGAGGGTGTCACTCAGGCACCATGCGCATGTAGCGTTGCAGTTTGGTCCTTGTAACCAATGTATAATTTACATGCAAAAATTTCAGCATGCTTATTGGCTGAGAGCACGTCAATTAATCCCAAACAGTGCAGAAAGTTGAAATTGAATGCAAAACGTTGAAATTGAGTGCAGAAAGTTGAAATTAAATTGATTGACAGGAAAGTCGCGAAAGCGCAACAACACAAAATGGCGGACAGGTTACGAGAAAGTAACAACGTTTTAATTCAGAGTTTGAAGAAGAATGCTAAGAACAAAAACACTCAACAAAGCACAATAATTGGCTTAAAGTCTGGAAGTCTTGGGCTTCTCAAAAGGGCTATGACGAAAGTATTGAAAAGTACGAACCGGAGGCCCTGAACAAAATTCTGGAGGAGTTTTACGCAACAGTTCGTAAGAAAGACGGGGAAGATTACGAGCCTGATAGCCTTCGTGTAATGGTGACTGCTATTGACCGATACCTAACAGAGAAAGAGTACAAACACTCAATTATTCGCGACAGAGAGTTTAAAAGCTCGAAGCAAGTTCTATAGCCTGCGAGCTGTCTTGGGGGTGGGGAGCGGCAGGTCTCTCCTCTTTCTCCCTCCCGCCCCCCACCCCCAAGAGAGCTTGCTCGCCGGCTACAAGTTCTAAAGGGAAAAGCCCGCCTACTGCGGCAACAAGGCAAAGGCAAGCGGCCAAACAGGGCGAGAAGTCTGACAACTACCGAGGAGAATGAGCTGTGGGAAAAAAAGAAGCTGGGAAAGGGAAGTCCGCAAGTCCTTGTCCAAACAGTTTGGTGGCTTCTGACCCAATATTTTGGTCTTCGAGGTCGACAGGAACACCACAGCATGACGGTTGAAGATTTCTCCTTTGGATTGGATGAAAACAACACAGAGTACGTCGAATTTATCGAGAACCCCACAAAAACACGCCAGTCCGGACTGTCCGCAAAGCCCAGAAGCTTCCTTCCAAAAACAGTGTTTGCAACTGGAGATGACAGATGTCCCGTTGCAATCTTCAAAGAGTTTCTGTGGCGTCGTCCTCCCGAAATACGGACAAACGGTCCACTTTATCTGTCTTGAGTGCCAAATCCGTCCTCGCAAGTTTGGTATAAGCGGCAGCTTATGGGAGTGAACAAAATCAACGACATGATGAAGTCCGTCATCAAAGGAACGACCCTAGAAGATTCATTGAAGACCTTTTCCAACCACAGCGCCAGGAAAACAGTTGTAAAGAAGTTGAAGACAGCAGGCCTAGAGCGAAGTTCAATTGTTGAAGTAACGGGCCACAGAAACGAGAAGTCACTGGATGACTATGACGAAGGAGATGAAAGAGAACAACAGCAGCTTTCCCACACCATCAGCCACGCTAAAAACATCAACAGCCAGTTAGCTCGAGGAAACAGCTTTAAGGAGGCAATTTACCTAAATTTTAATGAAATTTAAAGAGGTTTTAAGAAGGCATAGAAGAAAGAAAATGATTTTTGAAACACCAACAGACAGTTGATACCCACGCAAGAGCACCCCAGGTTGTTAGTGGACTAACTTGGTGTCCGTCTATTAATTATTAACTACAAATTCTAATTTTAAAACTTCACTAAATCTTCAATTTCTTATTTCTCTTAATTTAACCAATCCTTCTAAAGAAAACTACTCCTCTTAAATATACCCAAAAATCACCCAAAAATTCACAAAATACCCCACAACACAGATTCACGGGATAATGATAGGGTTTTTGGATTGCTTGAAACGTGAATGACATATTTCCATTAAAGCCATGACAAGTGGCGGAAAAACGGCGTTTAGGTGAATTGCCCCCTTAATAGCAGCACCAGCAGCTCCAGCAATATTTTCAACCTGTTCTCGCCAGACCCTCAATCGGCTCAATGTGGAAACAACTTCAACCAAGCAGCTTTCGCGGCGTTTCAGATGCCAAGTTATATCTCTGGCCAGAATGATCAGCGTCAGTGTTTCATGAACATAAACCATTTCCACCAATGTCAAGTCACTTTCAACATGGGAAACACAGCAGCTCACGAAAAGCCACAGTCAGCCGCACCACCTGGCGAGGGCAGTATTTCTTACTGATTCATAAGTTCGAAAAGCTTCAAGTTTTGAAAATGTTGATCGATTTCGCCTCAATTAGATTCGACAACAAACATTAAGAAGTTGACTTCTTCAAATAAACAAGTTTTGACGTCTTTTCACCCCTCTTTTCTCCTTGAGGTCCATAAAATGTAAACGCTTTAGAATGATGAATGCTTCCAGAACTTGATCTTTGTCGATTGAGAGAATATTTTTGGTCTGTAAGTTTCCACAAGTGCTAGCATGTCAATCAAGGTTGTCAATTTTTTAAAGACTACAAATTGCACTCGCCCTACGGGCTCATGCAATTGGTTAGCCTTTGAAAAATTTACTCGTGCTGATTTATCCCAAATTGCACTCGAAATCATGTGATTACCTATACAAAGTGCGATGTGATCGTGTCCTCTGTGATTATTTTGACAAGGGAGGGGATCAACGTGGTCGACTTTAGACTAGGGATGGACCATTTTATTTTTGAGGGGGGGGGGGCGGGGTTGGGCAGTTACCAAAAAAAAAAATTCTTGCACAGCAAAAGTAGAGAAAAAAAAATCATGCACAGTGGGCCAAGGGGTTAAAAAAATCGAGCGAGCCTTTCTACTCGTAGGACCCTGTTAGACCAAATGAAAAACTGATCTGTAATTTTTGTCACAATTTATTTTCAACCGACGAACTAGTGTAATTATTTTTCACCTCTTTGTGTTTCATATTATAAATATCATATATACATCATTTCCATCTATCTCTTGTATTAAAACATAAATTTGAACCATTTCACTGAATCTGGTATAATATAAAATTCATTCCATAAAATATCACTTCCCATCTCTTGTATTACTAGTAATAGTTTTCACTAGAGCTGCCCCCGCTTTTGAAGATCTGTTTAACAGTCATACAGTTTTGTTTTGTGAAACAGCAACGTATTGTATGTATAATTATGTGAACTCGTGGTTTGAAAGGCTCCTAAAGATGCAGAAGATGGCGAAACGTGACTTCGTGGTTGCAAGACTTTGACACGCTGCTAGAAGATGGCAAAACGCGAACTCGTGGTTGAAATGCTGCTAAATGATAGCGAAATGCGAACTCGTGGTTGCAAGACCTTGAAACGCTGCTAGAAAAAACTCGAAATGCTGCTTGAGGACGACGAAACGCAAACTCTTGCTCGCAAGACCGTCAAACGCTGCTCGAAGACCTCGTGGTTGCAGAATGACAGCTACCGGACAGCACCTTGCGATTTCAGTTCAGTCATGATTTTTTTCTGGCTTATTTCCTTCCTTTAACCACGATGGCCATTCATCTTTTCAATTCCATCAATGTTCGTGTGTAATCGAAATGTAAAATGGACGATACAACAATTGTTCTCCATTTAATTGACAATTCGAAGGGGTTTTACTTTCAAGACAAATGATAATTTCCTATCTGAGAAGGGGAATATACAGTACAATACTATATTTACCTTCAAAAACTCATTAATAACTTATGGCGGAAATACGAAATAAATTAATGTTTAATGGTGTCTTTATGTCTGATAAAGACGTGGTTAAATTTTACGTCCGATTTTCTTGGCCAAAATAACCTGAACTCTAAACATTAGTGTGAGAATGGATAAATGTACAGTAAAGATTTTGAGGCCGTTCAATAAATTCGCAATTCGTGTTTTATCAAGTTCTAAAACACTCGGCTGCGCCTCGTGTTTTAAACTTTATAAAACACTCCTGCTCATTTATTAAACATTAATTCACAATTTGGCACTGAATCGGTTGCTGGGCGATAAAATATAAATGCGCGTGGCGTGATGCAATTCACGTCCGTAATACAAACGGTTACTATACGTAATTCGAGAGCAGGCCTAGGGTTGACGCGAAATATCACGTCACAAGTTCTTACATACTGCCATTCATCCATCCATCCATCCATCCATCCATCCATCCATCCATCCATCCATCCATCCATCCATCCATCCATCCATCCATCCATCCATCCATCCATCCATCCATCCATCCATCCATCCATCCATCCATCCATCCATTCATTCATTCATTCATTCATTCATTCATTCATTCATTCATTCATTCATTCATTCATTCATTCATTCATTCATTCATTCATTCATTCATTCATTCATTCATTCATTCATTCATTCATTCATTCATTCATTCATTCATTCAATTGCCCTCTTGCATCGTTTGAATTTTCCCTTGAATTCCCTCTCTTTATCGTAAATTCTATTTGGGAAGTAACTTTCAGAAAAAAATATTATATATCTTTTAAATTTCGGACTAAAAATCAGACGAGGCAAGTGCCTCGTTGTGCCTCATACTGGCCACGGACCTGCACTGTAACGGTCGTCAGCTTTGATGACCACTTGGGAAATTTGAATAACTGAATGATCATCGTATATATACGCAACCTTAAAAGCAGTTGTGAAAAGAAAGCCTGAAAAATAAACTTCAGGCTTTAACGGAATTCGAACCCATGACCTCTGCAATTAACCAATACCGGTGCAGTGCCGTACAAAAAAAGATGGCGGCTGTAAATTTTCGTCTCTGTACTAACAACATTGTGTATTCTAGGTTTGACGTTTTTAGAACTTTTCTGTACGTTTTTATGAGCGTTTTTATGGATTTCGTAGGCTAAGAACCATGCATGGTAAATCTGTCGCCATTTTTTTCGGGATTCCCGGGTGTGCCATTGCGCGTTGCCTATCAAGCCGTCTTGGAGCTAGTCATTTTGTGAATTTTGTTAGCAACGAGAAGTGGTTGTCTTCACAGACTGTGGGAAAAAATCTGAGTCCCACACTTTCCACAGACTTATTGTTATTATTTCTTTGCTTTTAGTCACGTCTTTATTTACCAATAAGTTGTTTTAATTTTTCTGTGTTACCGTAATTTTACTTCCTACGCGCGAAGAGTGTGTGGAGTGCGAGAGAGACTGGGCCTAAATACGAAAGTGAAAATGGCGGCTGATCATGTGAGACAGGTGTGATGTGAAGTTGCAGCATTTTTTTAGTGCACCAAAGCACTTCTTTCCTTTGCCAAGATGTCTTCCCTCTTTAGATCGGAGGAAATGACACTGGCCCAACTTTTTATTCAAGCAGAAGCCGCTTATTCTTGCGTCAGTGAGCTTGGAGAGTTGGTAAGGCTTCGTTGATCGTTTGGTTTTAGTTTTGTTTCGTTTTGCTAAGCTACATAATCTTTATATAATTGCAAGATAGTGTGCTGTAAAAAAAGGAACTTCTCACTGCAAGTGATAGGAAAAAATGAATTAATGAATGATTGAGTGAATGAATGTAAGAAGATGTCTTAGTGTTGTGGTTTTTTTCTAAGCAATATATTAATATATAACTTAAATTACAGGCTAAACTTTACGGAAACTCCGTGGCGGAAATTAAGCACTACAAACGCCCCAGATGGTGCTGTTTTTCGATATTTTCCCGTTAATTTTAGTAAACATACGCAAACTCAAATGAAGTTATATATCTTTTTAAAAATTTGACGCGATATTTTGGCTAAAAATAATAACAGTATTGAATACACTGCAGGCCCGTAGGGCAGGGGGGTGCGATGGGTGCGCGGCACCCCCTGTCTCCTCGTTGGATCGCACCCTCCCGCAATAAACCTGCCTACAGGCCTCACTGGTCACTTTTACATGTACAAGGCATACCCCTGCTCAATCTGGTTAGTCACTGGTGCATGCAGCTGCCCACCTTTATATGTTATCTTCTGTGTTCTATACACCACTATATAAGTTGACTGATGACCTGTGGAAACAACAAGCAACTAAAGTTTAAAAAGATGAAAAAAAAAAAGTGTACAGCTAATGTGTTGTTGATGTTTGTACCACACTTTGACAATACTGTGATCTATAACTGAACATACCCTCAGAAAAATGGGCTTTGTTTAATACAATAACAGAGACATTACTTAAGGCCAATACCTACTAAACAATTATTTTTGCATGGGTTAAGACTATGTGGAAAAAGAGTTTAATTTTTAGGAAAAGCTATTGAAAATCAAAAAGAAAATTGAGATACCAGCCACTCATTTTTCAGAGGTAATTAAACAACCGTAAATTCTTGCTTTCAAATTTACAACAATGTATGGCATTATTTTGCCAAATTGAAGTTTAATTCTCTCTGAAAAATGCATGGTTACCCCCTACTTTCTTTTTGGAATTCAACAGCCCTTGTTAAGATTTTCTTTTCCAGCATAGTCACAAACCACGCAAAAATACCTTTGAATCAGTATGCACCTTACTTAAGAAATCAGAGATTCTCGGTCCATTCCTAGATGCACAGAAAGTGTACACAAATACTTAAAAAAGGAGGCACCGTCATTAGGCAGAGGTCACATCAACTAACCAGAGTATATTATTTTCACAAACCGTCAAAAACTTTTTAAGTAAAATTGTAGATTACTGTGTACAAAATTTGTGAATTTCAAGATTAAAGCTTTACTCATAAGGTGTTTACAAGCAGTTATTTTTTTGCAAACTAACTTTTGTCTCAATCCCAAACAAAACTGTATGCTGGTTCCTTCGCTTTAATTAGGAATCATTCCCAGTTTTTCACCATGGTGGAATGGATTTCACCCATTTAGTTAACGCATCTAGTACATCATAATCATCGATGTGAAGTTTACTACATGTATGAAAAAATATTGAAATATATTCACTCTTCGAGTATCTTCAGCCATGATGGAAGACTGCATGGGCTTGAAGAGCGACACAGATAATTTCAGTTTTTTTTTACATGTGTATGGTATGGTTCAAACTTTTTTTTTGGTTTAAAAAATTTTCAAACCAGTTTGATTTTTATTTCCTTTTGTCTCAGACTATGGTACCTAATAAAATAATGCACAAAGAAAAAAAATTAAACCGCAACACATACAGTGTATACAATGAATTACATTTATTCTTTCTATTTATGCTAAACCTCAAATTCTGCAAAGAAGAAAATGTGTGGTCTCTACCAATGTAATAATGCTTATATTATACAAGATCAGATTTAAGCAATTTATAATCCAGTTTTTCTTGATTTTCTGGACTAAATCCTGGAAGTTTATGTAATACTGACACTTGTTTTTTTTTTCTTTTAAGGGGATAGTGCAATTCCGAGATGTAAGTATTCACCACAGATATTTATTCTTGGTTTTCACTGTCATGCCATTGAAAAAAAAAATCGAAACCATTCCATGAATGAAGTCAAGAAATTGACATGGTGTAGAGGATAAATAAATAAGGCATCTGTCCAAGTGTCAGGTCTGTGCGATATTCCGTACTAGAGTTATTTGACAAAATGTTCCACATAAATTTATAGAGCTTAGTATGGAGACGCCATGTTTGTGTCCCTCTGAGGGGCACAAACATGGCAGCCGGAAATAGGAAAAAACATCTGGAGTTCACTTTTGCCAGAAAAGATGTTTGTTTGCCCTTGTGAATTTTCGAATGTTTAGATTAATATTTCTCCTCAAACTTAAATTGTTTAGAATGCTGAAAATCACCCGAAGAGTCATTTTTAAGATACGGAAAAGCTGTCACGGCCGTCCTCCTGATGTCACGCACGATGGAAACATGGAAATTGAAACTGTTCTATTTTCAAAAGGAAGCACGGCATTGAGCTAAGAAATTGTGAACAGACATATTTTTAGGTAATCTTTCCTTGGATGAAGGTAAAAATTTTGTAGGCCTCCTGGTTTTGAATTCTAGAATTTGGTGACGTCACGTGAAAACCAAGAATATTTCGTCGTATATTTTCAAGATGTTGGTGTGTTGTATTTTACACTTCACCCCCTTAAGTGACACTGCATTTTAATTACTTTTTTGTTGTCTAAGCAATTGTCAAAGTGTCTGTATGTTATAGTCTTCAAATATTTTTTTTCCATGGGGATGAACAAATCAAATTACTTTCTTTCAATTAAAGTAGAGAATGGTACCTTATTGTGAATACATTTCATTAATAAGTACTTCTCTCCCCTGCAGCTGAATCCTGATGTAAATGCTTTTCAACGTAAATTTGTGAATGAAGTCCGTAGATGTGAAGAGATGGAGAGGAAACTCAGTAAGTTCAAATCAATCATGAGTGGTCTAGCTTTACACCTGTTTTCATGTACTTATTAGCTAAAGGTTAATGCATATATATATACTGGTAACTAAAGTTATCTATTAATGCATCAACTGCATTAAAGGAAGCAACAATGCTGTAAGATAAAAAAAAGTGAGATGGTCAAATGCCCCTGGGCAATTGGGTGGAAGGCTAATACCCAAATCCCAGGATGGACAGTGTGGGAAAATGCCCCACTATTGCCCTCCAGGGAGGGGGGGGGGGGGGAGGGAGGGACAGGACGGGCACAGCTAAAATTGACTGATGCCTAACCTTTTGCCTTGTCGTGTACTGTCACAACTGTCATGCCATGTCTAGTCTTTAACTTTTCTGGACTCAAATGTTTTACTTCAACAGGATTTTTAAACCAGGAAATTGTAAAAGCTGAAATTCACATTGTTGACACTGGAGAAAACCCAGAAGCTCCCCATCCTCGAGAAATGATTGACCTTGAGGTGCGCATGTTTTGGTGATTTCAAGCTATTGTAAACATCATTTTGTGTCAACAGCAGTGTTAACTGGTGAAGTGGTTTTTATTTCTCTTCAGGCTCAGTTTGAACAGCTTGAGAATGAGATGAAAGACAGCAATGCAAACTATGAGGCTCTCATGAAAGGCTTCTTGGAGCTGACAGAACTCAAACACATTATGAGGAAGACACACACCTTCTTTGAAGAGGTACAGCTGTTGGACTGGCTTAAATTTAGGCTATTAGCTTAGCTGGAGTGCAGTTTTGGACTCCCAGATGTTCTCCTGGCTAAAAGCTAATGAACAAAGGAACAAATTCATGAATGAACACATTTTTATATAGAAGAAAAGATTCTTGCAGTTATCTATGCAACCACGCTGTTGTGAAAAAAATTCAGGCTTGAATGGGATTTTAACCCATGACCTCAGTGCTGTGATGCTGATGCAGTGCTTTTGCAACTGAGCTACATGTATCAAGCCAACTGGGAGCTAGTCATGTGCTGATTTCATAATATACCCCTGAAGAATAATCTTTCATATGTAAAAAACCATGAACACATGCTTATTTTGGACTTTCAAATTTACAGACTTTAAGATTTATAATGTAGTGTTTAATATTAAAACTGGTGTTTTGTTGGTGACTTTGATTAGGCTGAACTACATGTGCATAATCAACAAGAGATCCATGAACCACAGGGAACTGATGAGTTGGAAGCACTGTTAGCAGATGAGCGTAGAGGAGCTGCTACCACAGCAGCTCAACTAGGGTATGTTTCTCTACTGTCATAATGACCTTTTGGTTAGTTAGTGCATCACACACAAACCTTGTAAGTTCAAAAGGCTGCCCCTGGGTCTTGTCTTTTATTGTTATTGTGTTTTGGACTACTCCTCTTGTCTTGACAATATGTTCCAGTGACAAATTCTATAGATGTGTCATTGATCATAGACCTTTTGCTAAAATGGCTGACATTTTACTAATCAATATTCTTATATTAGCCTTACTAGCCTTGTTCAAGGTAAAATATTTTGAGTTTTTGTATAGTATGCTGTATTGTTATTAGTTGACTTTGTTCATTGTGTATGTTGTTGTGTTGCAAATAAAATTTGTTTTCATTAAAAAAAATGAGTAAGTATTAGGCTAATTTGAATGCAAACAAAAGAATATTAAAAATGTCAGCCATTTTTGCATAGGGTCTTTTGCAAAGGAAGAATGTTTAAAAGAAATTATGTTTTGGTACAGTTTGCCCATAGTTTGCCACCAAATTCACTGCTACATGGCCGTCGAGTCACAGATGTAGCTGTTTTGGTTTAAAAATGTTCAAACCAGTTTGATTATTATTTCCTTTTGTCTCTGATTATGGTAATGAATGCTGCACAAAGGAAAATAAAAAATCATATTGGTTTAAAAAATTTAAAATAATAATAAAAAAAGTTTAAACCACAACATAGCTAAATTTAAGGTTCACAATTAAAATATTCTCATCCTGTAGTAATTTATAATTCATGTTGCTATTCACGGTGTACTTGTAGATTTGTTACTGGAGTGATAGCTCGTGAGCGAGTACCTTCTTTTGAACGTCTTCTGTGGCGTGCCTGTCGTGGTAATGTGTTCTTCAAGCAAGCTGAGATTGAAACTCCACTTGAGGATCCAAGCACTGGTGACCAGGTTAATAAATGTGTCTTCATCATCTTCTTCCAAGGAGATCAGCTTAAAAGCAGGGTGAAGAAGATTTGTGAGGGGTAAGGCCAGTTTTTATTGTTCAAACTTGGTCCTAATTTTTGAAGTAGGTTGTGGGGTTGGGGGGGGGGATGAAAGTATCCAGGAATTTTTTTTTTAAGTGCTGTGAATGCTTTGTTTTTCTGTCAAGGTACCTGCTCATAGCCCCCAGCCCTAGCTCAGGACAGCTGCTTGAATATTAGAACTTAGTCAATGAATTACAGTCTTCAGAAAGGGGACTCTTCTTTTGGACATTGTCATTACTCGGGCCGTAAGGCAGACCGAGTTAAGGTTTCGGTAGCATTATCAAATTTTTTTTTTTTGGGGGGGGGGGGGGGGGAGTCGCTATGGGCCGAGAGATAAGACTTCAGGCCACGAGTTATTGTTCTCGGGCTCATTTTTTGTACTCGGTTGGTACGAGTTATGTTTTCTGTCAAATTCTTTAAATTCTCGGTCGCGTTCTTTGTTTTCGGGCCGTAAGGAGTGCTAACAATATGCGAGCCAGACGTGCAAAGCATGAACAAAACATGTGAGACAGGCAAGGCATGAACAACCCCAACATAAACTGCTAACCGCTAAGCTAGCCGGGGAGCTATTTAAGCTAACCCAAGTGCTATTTAGGCTAACTGGAGTGCTCTTTAGGCTAAACGGAGTGTTTTTTAGGCTAACCTGAGTGCCTCAAGGTTAGTTTTGTTTAACCGAAAATTTGGCAACTAAATCAGTCTATGACCTCGCGGGCCAAGATAGATAAAGATGTCTCACGTTTTAATACTATAGAAAAACAATCAATGTAGAAACGGTTCCTGTCTTCAAATGAAAGGTGAATAACAAATGCTTTCCCCTGAGTTTCATTTAAAAATATAAACAGCGAAACATTGAAAAATGTACAGTACAAGGATATAAACATACGCGTGATGCGTAACGTTACTCTAGATCCTAGGGAGGGGGGGTACTCAACAGATGCTTGGGTAGGGAGGTGCGGCCCGGGCGTTCAAACCCTGACCCTGTTTTATAAGACACAATTCTCCGATTTCCCTATCCCGTTTAAAACAGAATTCAAAATTTTCAGGCCCTAAGACATTTAACCCAAAATCACACCCTGTTTAAGACTCGAATGAAATAAGAATACGCTAACTAGTTTCTTACTGTATTTTAAAGCATTGGCAATCACAATCTGTTTAAGCCATTAGGTCTTGTAGGGATACCCTGTTCAAGACAGAAAGTGATGAAATAGATACCCCGTTCAAGACAAAACACCCCGAAAACCATACCCTATCGAGCCGCACGTCCCCGTTAAGGTCACATAAGGGAGTAGCCCGCCAGGTCTAGATCATACCGTAAATTACGATCCGTCATTGACCGTCACATACATATTAGGACCCTACAAATGGTTTCTGTCTCTAAACGAAAGGTGAAAACGTAAAGATTAAAACCCGGGGATTATAAAAAGCATTTGTATGGCAAATGTCGTTTTCCCCTGTACTTCATTCTGAGTTTTCTGACTGCAAGAAATGCAATTCTATCTGGTGGTTACTTATTGCCTCACTATATCTCTGTATCTATCTATTCGATTTGTGTGACAAAATTTCTTCTGCATTTGATAGAAAAGAACATGCCATTGGAGTATTCCTAGATCTTTCGAAAGCGTTCGATACGGTAAATCACGACATTCTTTTTGACAAACTCAATCATTATGGGATCCGTGGTCTGGCACTAGAATGGGTCAAAAGTTATTTTTCTGAAAGGACACAATTTGTCGAATTTAATAACGTTAGATCTGCCCCACAGGGGATTTCCTGTGGGGTGCCTCAAGGTTCCATTCTTGGTCCCTTATTTTTTATCCTGTATGTTAATGATTTGAACAATGCTTCCCTGCTTGATGCAATCTTGTTTGCTGATGATACAAACCTATTTATCTCCCATAATGATCCTGTTTACCTAATTAACACATTAAATAGACAATTAAACAAATTGTCAACCTGGTTTGCAGCAAACCGGCTCTCCTTGAATTTAGCCAAGACTAATTTTATGGTATTCAAGCCTTGGCAAAAGAAGCAATCCTTTGAATTTCAAGTTTTCATAAATGAGCAGCCTATCCTTCGTGTTTCTGAGACCATGTTTTTGGGTGTTTTATTAGATGACAATTTGACCTGGAAATTGCATATATCCTTAACAGCAAATAAATTATCCAAATCTATAGGTATTATTCATAAATCTAGATTCTTTCTTTCTACTCACTCCCTTCGTACTTTATACAATTCTATGATCCTTCCATATTTATATTATTGCAATTTAGCTTGGGCTGGTACCTATAAGTCAAACCTTCAGAGAATTGTAACCTTACAGAAACGTGCGTTAAGAATAGCAAGCAATTCTACATACATTGCCCATACTGGCCCTATTTTTAAGGAACTTAAACTCTTAAAATTTCACGATATCCATTCGTTTCAATTAGGTACTTTTATGTTTTCATTCAAGAACTCTACACTCCCTTCCAAATTCAATAATTTTTTTTTACTGAATGGTCAAATCCATAATTATAATACTAGGAATGCTCAGTCCTTCCGCTTGCCACTGTGCAGAACGAACACGAGGAAGTTTTCAATTTACTTTCAAGGTCCAAACTTTTATAATTCTCTAAATTCTGACATAACTAGTTCTCCCTCCACCGCTTCTTTTAAAAGAAAGCTTAAAGATTTTCTTCTTTCTAGGTATTAACTTCTGTAAGGCTGTATTTCTCAACTAACTTACTTAATATGTGTGTGCGTGTGTGTGTGTGTGTACGTGTGCGCGGTCAAAGTTAATTATCATAAGTCCATATTGTAATTCTAATATAAGATAGCTATTTTTTAAAAGTGAGGAAGCCTGACTTTATAAGCCTCGTGGTTTCTTTCAGGTTTCCTCCGACGCCATTTATTTTCTTTCGTCAATTTTCATCATTTTTTTTCCATCTGTAATTGTTGTATGTGGCAAAATAAATATTGTATTGTATTGTATTGTATTTGGTAGCCTGCAAGCAACCTCTCTTGGGGGTGGGGGGCGGGAGGGGGAAAGAGGATCCAGCCCCAAGAGAGCTTACTCGCAGGCTATCTATTTGGGGGAATTGGCAATGCTGGAGGTTATCACTATAATTTAAAAGATTGTAGGCTTTACGCACCCCACAAACAAATATGGCCCATCTCAGTATAAGCTGGAAACAGCTTCTTGTTTTAATTTGCATTCTGAATTTTCAAAGTCAGTGATTGCAATTGAAGGGGTGTGCGGAAGAAGGCCCTAAGTGACTTTTGATGTAAGGTCAAATTCTCCTTTTATTTCACAAGCAAAAACAAGAAAATTTGGAAGGAGAATCTAGCAGTTTATCAGAAGTCACTGAGGGCTTTTTTCCAGGCACCCCTTCAATTGGAATTAGCTTTTCACATCAAAAGGCAGAAAAAAATTTGCCTTCTCTAAACTTCTTGCTTAAGGGACTTGGAAGGAGCTTTGTGATTGGTTTATTCTTCTGTCTGCTCTTCCAGTCCTGTTCAACCTGTTGTCACCAGGAAACCTTCTGATCCTTCCAATTCTTATTCCTTTGAGCTGACGTGTCTGGTTACACCTCCACCTTTTGATTTTCACTAGAGACAACGCTCCTTGTGCTTCTGATTCTTGATTCCACTTCTGATTCCATTGCTCCAGCTGTAGTTTCAACCAGTCCTAAGAATTTAAATGATCTCAAATTATGTTTTTGTTAAGTTTCCGAGCCACACTGTACCCTTGTCCAGACTCTGCTGCTGAGAGACGGGAAATGGCCATTGGTTTAGGCACAAGGATTGAAGATCTCCAAACTGTGAGTTGTTAAGGGTGTTAAACCAGCTGATTGTTAGTACAATAAGCGAGGACAATGAAAATAATGACTTCCAATTTGCTGTGGACTTTTTCTCAGTTTTGTATTTCCATCTTGTGTGGTGGTTGTATGCTCTTTTGTGGTGACAATTAATTATATTGACAGACTCTTTTTTTGCTTTTCAATACTTTCTTAGGTGTTGAATGAAACACGTGACCATCGTTATCGCTTGTTAGTAACTGTTGCAAAGAACATTAACCAATGGTTCATCAAGGTACTAGCCATCAGTTGTTATATTCAGGCATACAGGCAAAGCTAAGTTAAAGTAATGTATCAACTTAGACCTCTGTAATAGTGAGGACAGGAGTAGGAACTCAGTAAAAGAGTCCAGGAACTGGAAGAGAAGGGTCCAGGAACTGGGAAGAAAGGGATGGAAAATGGGAAAGAAGGGTGTGGGAACTGGGAGAGAAAGGGGTGGGAACTGAGAGAGATTAGGGGGTGGGAACTGGGAGAGAAAGGGGTGGGAACTGGGAGAGAAGGGGGTGGGAACTGGGAGAGAAAGGGGTGGGAACTGGGAGAGAAGGGGCTGGGAACTGAGAGAGAAGGGGGTGGGAACTGGGAGAGAAGGGGGTGGGAACTGGGAGAGAAAGGGGTGGGAACTGGGAGAGAAGGGGGTGGGAACTGGGAGAGAAAGGGGTGGGAACTGGGAGAGTAGGGGGTGGGAACTGAGAGAGAAGGGGGTGGGAACTGGGAGAGAAAGGGGTGGGAACTGAGAGAGAAGGGGGTGGGAACTGGGAGGGAAGGGGGTGGGAACTGGGAGAGAAAGGGGTGGGAACTGAGAGAGAAGGGGGTGGGAACTGGGAGAGAAGGGGGTTGGAACTGGGAGAGAAGGGGGTGGGAACTGGGAGAGAAGGGGGTGGGAACTGGGAGAGAAGGGGGTGGGAACTGAGAGAGAAGGGGGTGGGAACTGGAAGAGAAGGGGGTGAGAACTGAGAGAGAAGGGGCTTAAAACTGGAAGAGAAGTGACAACAACTGGGAGAGAAGGGTCCAGGAACTGGGGAGAAAGGGATGGAAAATGGGAGAGATGGGTGTGGGAACTGGGAGAGAAGGGGGTGGGAACTGGGAGAGAAAGGGGTGGGGGTGGGAACTGGGAGAGAATAGGGTGGGAACTGAGAGAGAAGGGTGTGGGAACTGGGAAAGAAGGGGGTGGGAACTGAGAGAGAAGGGGGTGGGAACTGGGAGAGAAGGGGGTGGGAACTGAGAGAGAAGGGGGTGGGAACTGAGAGAGAAGGGGGTGGGAACTGGGAGAGAAGGGGGTGGGAACTGGGAGAGAAGGGGGTGGGAACTGGGAGAGAAGGGGCTGGGAACTGGGAGAGAAGGAGGTGGGAACTGGGAGAGAAGGGGGTGGGAACTGAGAGAGAAGGGGGTGGGAACTGGGAGAGAAGGGGGTGGGAACTGGGAGAGAACGGGGTGGGAACTGAAAGAGAAGGGTGTGGGAACTGAGAGAGAAGGGGGTGGGAACTGGGAGAGAAGGGGGTGGGAACTGAGAGAGAAGGGGGTGGGAACTGAGAGAGAAGGGGGTGGGAACTGGGAGAGAAGGGGGTGGGAACTGGGAGAGAAGGGGGTGGGAACTGAGAGAGAAGGGGGTGGGAACTGGGAGAGAAGGGGCTGGGAACTGGGAGAGAAGGGGGTGGGAACTGGGAGAGAAGGGGGTGGGAACTGGGAGAGAAGGGGGTGGGAACTGAGAGAGAAGGGGGTGGGAACTGAGAGAGAAGGGGGTGGGAACTGAGAGAGAAGGGGGTGGGAACTGGGAGAGAAGGGGGTGGGAACTGAGAGAGAAGGGTCCAGGAACTGGGGAGAAAGGGATGGAAAATGGGAGAGAAAGGGGTGGGAAATGGATGAAAGGAGGTGAGAACTGGGAGAAAGGAGATAATGGGAACTGGGACAGAAAGGGGTGGAAAATGGGACCTTTAATACTAGTATTAATGATTAATAAGTAACATAATTATCTTGTAGTCTTATGTCAAATATTTGTGCTTAGGTCAAGAAGATAAAGGCCATTTATCATACCATGAATATGTTTAACCTGGATGTAACTCAGAAATGTCTCATTGCCGAGTGCTGGTGTCCAGTGAGTGATCTCGATAAGATTCAGCAAGGTCTACGCCGTGGTACAGAGCGCAGTGGGGCTGCCATACCATCCATTCTGAATCGCATGGCCACTCACCAAGAGCCTCCAACTTTTCACAGGACAAACAAATTTACCCAGGGGTTTCAAGCTATAGTAGATGCTTATGGTGTGGCAAACTACCAGGAAGTGAACCCAGGTAACAATTTGGACTTGGATAATAAAAACTGTGTTAATTACCAAAGATTAGAACTTGTTTTTTGCTCCTCACAAATTTTATGAGGCAGAGGATAATCTGTAAAGGGTAAACATCATTCAAAAAGTTATCTGCTGATAAACAGTGAACAATATTTTCAGTTGTTGCAATGGGTGTAACCTATTTGTACAATAGACAGTGGCAGACCAAGGGGGAAGTCGTAAATATTAGAGCATCCCCCACCCCTCGGTTCAGCAACCTTTCATGCTCTTCCATCTTAGATTTTCTGAACTCTAGTCAAGGCATTTCATTTTAATCAAAGTATAACTACATGTTGTCACTTTTCTTTGTTCCTCCAGCTCTTTTTACCATCATCACATTTCCGTTTCTTTTTGCGGTCATGTTTGGGGATTGTGGCCATGGCTTAATCATGTTCCTCTTCGCTTTGTGGTTGGTGTGTAATGAGAAGAAACTTCAAAACTACAAAAATGGAGGAGAGGTGAGTCATTGCAAGGAATTTATTTCATATGTCACTGCTTGTGGAAGTTAGGAATTGTGTGGGGCTTGAAACACAATCACAACTAGTATTAATATACCTTAAAGTGGTGCAAACCCACATAATGTCTGTTCTCTCATTACAGATGTTTGAGACCACATTTCATGGCCGTTACATAATTCTGTTGATGGGTCTGTTTGCAATCTACACTGGCCTGATTTACAATGACTGCTTTTCAAAGTCATTCAACATCTTTGGAACTGCATGGGATCTTGGTGTGTCCTGGGGTCCAATCAGGTATGTATACTTTGGTCCTACATACCTCCAAAGCAAGAGAAAGTTTCTCCAACCCTAGCCTGGGAATACAGCCGCCTTACATCCTTTCTGTGCTACGGGCATTCCCTTGCAGAGGCCTGTGGTGGCAGGAGCGGTGAGAGGCAGTTGTTTTCGCAGGCTACTACAGCCCCTAAAAGCTAGTGTGGGGACCAACATTAATTTTCTCCTTATAATACCCCTACATGATCAAACACACAGGTTGTCAGTGATGAGTGATCAGATGTCTTGATCTTTAAACAAATTCTTCCAACTGTTGCAAAGAATGACAGAGAGGACAGTGAGGAGAGTGTTTATGTAATATTTTTTATATGGCTTTATGGGTCAGTTATTAAAAAGGGTCAGTTATTTAATAAAAGACAGTTTAGATGGTGTTTCACAAAACCATGTTCTAAGCCATTTTCAATTTTGATAACAGTCATATCTAAACATTGTCTACTGCTGACGGTAACAATAAGGCTTGCATCCCAGACTAGAAAACTATTTATCTACTTAAAATAAACCACTTATAAACAGATTTGGAGGCCCACTGATTGTCTTAAGCCGAGGCCTAAGTTAGACTCTTTTTTGATAACTGGCCCAAAGAGTTTAAGTCACACACATACTGATACATGTAGGCCAGACGGCTGCAAGTGTGCGACTGGCAAGAAGTAATGAGGAGTGTTACTTCATCCCTCTACATGGGATCTTTTGTCCATTGTAGGGCTACTTCCAGCGGTTTGGTGCAGGTACCAATTCATACACTTGGGGTAGCTAGAGAGTAGTTATTTAACAATTATTCTGCAAAATCGCACTGAATTTCCTCTGACACTGATGGCTGAGTTGGCTGAAATCAGGGGATATTCCGCAAGATTGAGCAGGATAACAATTGTTTTATTATTCAACACATTGATAACAAAGCACAGTTTTATTCCCGAAAAGCTGGAGATGAGCTTTATTTTCTCATTTTTCTGCCCTACACACGATATAAATATGCATATCGCAGGATATCTGTTGACTACGGACAACAAATATTCAGTGCACCATGACAATATTTGGGCAGTGTTAAAATGTGCTGTAATGAATAATAATAATGATGATAACAATTATAAAAATAAATACAGTCGAACCTCCACTAACGGCCACCTCTCCACAACGGCCACCTCTCTACAACGGCCACTTTTTTTGTCCCGGCGGACAGTCCATACATTAGCTCTTGTTTAAACCTCTCTTCAACGGCCACCTCTCTACAACGGCAACGGCCACTAAAGTGCGTCCCCGAATGCCAAAATAACCTCTCGACAATGGCCAGTACAGCACTTTTCTGTAAAAACCTTTATTTATAAACTGATGCAGTAATCGACATTTGTCTTTGGAACATTACGTTTCTGCATCCATTTTAATGATATACGTATTTTGATTGTGTTCCATTTATATGCTGCAGTAAGCATAAATTGTCTACAATAATATAGCGAACGTTGCGAACCTTGCTGGTTTCGCCTTGTTAACATTTTGATTCAAAACATTATTTACGTTTTATTGTGTATTTTATCTATATGTATTATTTAAGATTGGATTGCCATTATACGCTACAGTAAGCCTGAACTTGGCACAATAAACATGTTGTACTTCCCGAAAAAAAAGTGTCATATTAAACCCCTACCTCTCCATAACGGCCACCTCTCCACAACGGCCACTTTCTACTGTCCCCAAGGTGGCCGTTGTGGAGAGGTTCAACTGTAGATGCAACTAGGTGGGACAATATGAAGTAGAGTTTTGTGTCTAAGAAAACAACATGGCAGTGTAGAGACCAACATACCCTCGAACCAATGACCCTCTGATCTTCGAATCAACAGTCAAACACAGAATTACTTTGAAGCATCCAAGCTGAGAACTCCAGGCTTTTACACACAAACGTTTCCTTTTTGCTGTCACTGTTTGTTTTATACTCATCTCTTGCTCTTGCTTGCAGTAAAAAGGCACTGGACTCGTATGAAAAGTCCAAAGGAATCATGCTAGACCCAAAGAAAACCTATCGTGGGACACCTTACTACTTCGGCATTGATCCAGTAAGTACTAAAGAATCAAGCTTGTTGCAAGTAACTTTCTAAGTTCAGTCTAGACTTACTTCAGTTCAGTTTTTGTCATGCCATCATGTCACATTGGCAACAAAACTATAGTTTGAGTTTTTCACTGGTTTCCTAGTAACAAGTAACCAAAGCCACTATAGAAGACAGCTTTCAATATCAATCTTCTCAAAATGTCACTGTAAACGTTAATGACATTGTGTTCTTCTTCACATTTTGAAAGTAAAAATCAATGATAAAATAAAACAATATTTCAGACTCGTCATGACACCATTTTCAAGCATAAACTGTCAGAAATAGTTCCCTGAAAATTAACATAATAAATAATTATCAGTCCAGTTGGACATTAAGTCTGAATAACAACAACAACAACAACAACAACAACACTTTATTTACCCTTTTTTTTACAAGTATTTACATACAGTCAACTCTCTCATAGCGACCACTTCTCGTAAGCGACCACATCCCATACGACCACTTTGTAAACAACCGTTTTGTTTCTCAGTTAAATACTGTTTCAAGAGCTCTCTCGTAAGCGACCACCACTCAAATTTCTTAAGGGACCGCGACCACTTTTTAGGAGAGAAATTACACATATTCTTTTGTTTTCTGTTTCCGGTAAGCGACCACCCGCCATAATCACATATGATCGCTTGTAAATCATTACTAATAAGTGACAAAAGTTCAATTTTGATGATGTTTCCCCGGACTGCTGACAGATAACGACAGTTTACAGACAGAGAAGATGGCTATAATTAGATCTGTAGGTAAACTGGAATTGTTACAGTGAATTTTTCCAAAATGAACCATGAACCATGTTATACAAAGTTTCATCAGAAGAATGAATAGATATGAAAAAATCAACTAAATTAGTTTCTATTTGCCTAATTTTAGCTGCTAAGGTAATATTTTTATGTAATTAATTAATCAATCCAGTATTAGGCTTAGTTTGTTGATCTTTCCCGTAAGCGACCACCTCCCGTAAGCGACCACTTTGTTGTGCACCAAGGGTGGTCGCTTACGAGAGAGTTGACTGTAATTTATTTGAGTGTTGAATCAATGTGTTCCTGTAACTTTTTTTATTTTGTGTAAATACTATGACCTCCTTTTTTGGCAAAATTGCAGCCTTTTATCATTTATTTTGTCAATTCTCACAGTGAATAACTTGTTAAATTGTGGACAGATTTGGCAACTGGCCGGGAACAAACTCACCTTCACAAACTCTTTCAAGATGAAGCTTTCTATTGTTTTTGGTGTGGCACACATGATGTTTGGTGTCTGTCTGAGTTTCTTTAATCACAGGTGAATAATAGAAGATTAATTCCTCATAGTGACCAACATCTAATTTCTCTTTACAACATTACTACTTGATCAAACATATACATGAAGGTCATGAGAATTAAGGAAATGATCACAAGATGAAATGACAAAACCAAGCAGTTCTCTGATCTTGTATTGTAAGGCAGTTGGAGTTCAGTGAAGAGAATGTGTGTGTTGATACATAGTGGGACCTAAAGTTTGGGTTAGCCCTTTCAGTCTCTGAATCAAACCTTATTTAACATTCATGTACCGGTAAAGTGATTCTTCTAACATTTGCATGGAGTGTGACCAGATGTTTCAAATGAATGCCGTCAAGAAGTTTTTTCATGCAGAGTCAGACTCACTGCTGCTACAAGTGCAAAACTTTGAAAATACACAGACCCAATATTTATTTATTTATTTAAGTGCAAAACTTTGAAAATACACAGACCCAATATTTATTTATTCAATATTTACTTTTATTATATTAACATCAATGAAATACCAGGTGAGCTTTCACGCAAAACATGATATTTTTACACGTGAAAATAACATGTTATCTTCACACGTGAAAAGATCACCGTTGCTGTGGATACATAATAAATCACACTTTTGCAATGATTTGGTATTTCATTGGTGTTTATTAACAGAACATTACATGGCGCTTGGAGATACGAAGTTTCTCTTCTCAAGTTGAAAAATATTTCACAATTTCGCTGCGCTCTCTTGTGAAATATTTTTCAACACTTGAAGAGAAATTTTGTATCTCCATGCGGTCATGTAATATCCTCTATATCCAATAATTATCTGTTTGAATCCATGGAAGTTTTGTACAAGAATCTTTGCATTTTCATGCGATACAGTTATCATACATTTAATGTAAAACCTAGAGACGTGTTTCCCTTGCACAGTTTTTGGACTGGTCCAAAGGAGTCCAGGTCCAAAACTTTACCTGTCACGGGAGCAGGTGCACAAAACAGATAGAGGGTCTGGATTGAAGGTGTGATGTAAGCAGAAGGCTTATCCTTGCAGCTATTTTTATGGATCTAAGACAGAGCCAACACAATGTGAACTAAGCCTAAGGAAGATTATCTTTCATTTCAGGCACTTCAACAAGCCACTGAACATTGTTGCCGAGTTTATTCCCCAGGTAAGACACATTCTTATAGAATTGAGGGAGGGTTCATAATGCACCAATATGCGATGGGGCTACCATGGATTGTGATTTGCAGGCAGCTTGTAATTTATTTTTAGCAGTCTATGATGTTTAATTCCACTTTTCCATGACTTTGTTTGTTCTTCTTGCAGGTTCTGTTTTTGTTTTGTATCTTCGGCTACTTGGTTATTCTGATCATCTACAAGTGGATTGCCTTTGACGTGAATTCTCATCATGTAAGCTCTACTAACATTAAAACAACAAAAAAATACTCGCATTAATTTTATTTATAGATGCTTTGGTTTGCACAAACCATATTTCGACTACTGTAGTGTAATTTCTTCCCTTTTTTTGGACAAAATTCCAACAACTTTATGGACCAGCTGTAATCCACTGGAAAGAGTGCTTGAAAATGTTGACAAAATTACTGAAAGCTGAAAGTATAGCCAAAATCTCTAACTTAGACTTGACAAAATAACTGTAACTTTCACAATACGACATTCTGTTTGAGCGGCAAGCAGTTGTTGGTGTATATTTTTTAAATGATCTACTTTTATTCTTGAGAATGTTACTGTTGTGTCCAGGTCTGCCTGCAATTGCTACAAGGCTAAGTGTGATGGGCAATAGAGCGCTTTCCAATTGATTGTCGTACAACCAAAACCAAAGAAACTACTCTGGCCAATCGCAACAGATGTAAACAGCACAACTAGCCAATCAGAGCTCGAAGCAAATACATGTAACTGGCGCCAAGCGCGGGAAAACGCGTGCGGCCAAAACACGATTGGTTTTGGTTTGAATTCCCATTGGCTGAGAAAGTGGCGCGAGTTTTGTTAACCAATCACAGAGCGTAGTAATGCAAAACCAAAGCAAACGCGAAATTACTTTCGACACTCAATTGAAAACTGCTCTATTAGCATAAGGACGGTTACTAGAACGGGGCGGCGAAGGATGATGTGCGAACACTACAGAGACGTAAATTATTCGGAATTTTGTAGTTACGTCATGGTAAAATAGATGACAATACATCTGTAAGTATTATATGCTTGAATTTTGACCTGTTATTTCTTACAGACACCGAGTTTGCTGTTGGCGCTGATCAACATGTTCCTTAAGTTTGGAAATAGCATTAAGGATGAGGACTTGCTTTATTCTGGACAGGTGGGGAATAATCCTCCTTCTCATCCCGCCCCCCCCCCCCCCCCCAAAAAAAAAAAAAAAAAAAAAAATTGGCGTGATGTTAAAAAATGATAGCTGTTGATAAATCCTGAATTTTGTGAGCCTTCATAAGTAACGATCCCATGAAAGTAACCATCTCAATTAACGTAATTTGACTTGGACTGTTTGTGGATAAATGAAACATTCTATTCAGACGTTTCAGTTTCGCATTCTAACTATTTACTGCTAGACTGCAATACTGTGTTATGAACTCCAAATGTAAATTCTCCTCACTGCATGACCTCCATTTATTTCTTGTTCAAATAATTATAGGAAGTTGTTTGAATGCATTCTTGGCTAAACTATAGAACTTATTCACCGCCAGTTTTCCACTATTATAAATTCAGGTAGCTCGGCGGCTCGCCAGCCAAATACCTGTAGAACAACTGAGTATTATTCAAGCGGCTCGGTGGCTCGCTGCCGAGCCGTCGAGCCACTAAACTATAAGCCTTACTTATTCTTGAACTTTTGACAGCTGTTTTCCGTTCTGTTGTTGCTCTGTTTAAATTCAAGATGGTAACTCGTTAGCAATCATGAGGTCGAAGTATCCATTTGGAAGCTTTGAGAATCTTTTCTTCCTGAGGATACCAGTAACTAATATTATTGGCTATAAAGGT